>NW_015113349.1:120426-147023 GCF_001443285.1 Poecilia latipinna
CATTGTGTTTTTTTTTCTGTTTTCAAAAACCCCACTAAAAAAAAAAAAAAAAAAAACTATCAAAGGATATTAGCGATCGAAAGGTATTTTGGCTCTACTTGAAGTTGCAGCACCTCAGTAGCTCACATTGCTGGCATCCCTTGTCGAATTGTTTTTCCTTCATTTTGTCCAGGAATACAGCACAACAGAGCAGCATAATTAAAAGTGTCTGAGTCATAAAACATAGAATGTCGGAGAAGGGAAAACATCACTGAACTCTGGACGGTAGATGAGGTAAACGAAGTGGTGCCGTTTAATGAAAGAACCGAAGTGACTCACGTTCTCTGTTCTCTTATGAGTGAGTGAATTATGTTACCTACAGAAAACCAAATAGCTGCAGTTATACAACGGTAAGTTAACAACGTTTTACTGCCTTATTCAGTGACCTATAACTGTTTTAAGTCGTATAGTGGTTTGAGCTCACATGCAGGCGCCAGCACGATGCGGATGGATGGTTATCTTCGCCAGGCGGCAGAACAATTGGTCATAGTTGATGAAAAAATTAGATAGTTCCCACACCTACATCTTTCAGGTGTTTTATTCACACAATGGAGAAAACAAAATTTAAAAAAAGGGCAAACGACTAAAGTTTGCCAATTTAACCGTTCTTCTGATTATGACTTAATTGCTAAATATTGAAAATATTGTACTTTAAAAAAAAAAAATATCAGCTCCAATCGAATCATCTGTGGGTGTCAGCTTCGTTGAAAGATGAACCAACATGGTGAACTTTTACATGCAGGAAGTAACGTGAACACAGAGTATGTTTTTATTTGATTCCGAGAAACTCAAAGGTCGGAGTTATAATAGACAAAGAAGGTCTGAGGTCAAACTCATGAATTACTGAAGCAGAGGAAGAAGGAAAAAAAACAAAAACAAAGAATCATGTATTCTGTTTAAAATCAGTAAGGAAGACTGACAGGAAAAAAAAAACAGGAACCAGAGAACACATATGGAAAACCAGACAAGAATAAAAAAAGAGACTCATTAGCATGATCTATAAAAACACACACACACACACACACATATACATCAATTTAAACAACAGCAGCGGAAATGATCACCATAAACACAACAGCACACATCAGTTGTTACGCAGAAAGCGAAGTTGGGGCGTAAAGTTAGCCGCTCAGTGACTATTTACACAACACACTGAAACATTTGGCTTATACTGTCATGTGAAACAAAAGGAGCTGTCATCAGAAATAATCTGCTCTGGTTTATATGGCTCTTGCTGTGTTTATTTTGCGATTTAACAGAGGATCAAGTCTTGTTATAGTTTTTTTTTTTTTTTTTTGTCCTTGTTGATTGCCTGTGCGTTTCGCTGACGGCATCTGTGTACGCTCTTGCTCAGAGCGCATTAGGCATGAGAATCAACAGAGCACGAGCGAGCGCCGCGACCCCCATCTCTGGAGGTCAGCGACCTCCCATTGCCTTTGAGGATGTTGTCAAGCGGCCGATAAAAGTTGGAGGGTCCGTCTTAGCAACTCTGCGGAGATAAATGCAAGTAATCTGCTCTGCCAGCGATGAGCCATTGTTATCTCGGCTCCAAGTAGGAAGAGATACGTCAACGGGATGATGCTAATTACAGGCAATTCTCACAATAATGACTTCACGGCACAATGAGAGATCCTTGCGATTGGAATAACAAAAAAAAAATAAAAAAAATAAGAGGAAAACAAAAATGAGAAAGGACAAAAACATGAGCGAGCTTAACTCTTCTGGTAAATTCTGGTTAATGTCCTGTGCCTGACAAAGAAATCTGTTTTATTTCCACATCATGACTACTCATTCAAAACATAGCAGCATGTTCTCTTCTGTAATCAATTCATCCTTGACCCATTTCCTCAAATCTGACAGATACACATAAAAAACTTGACACGTACACTCGTTTGCATGTTGAGCTCAAGTGTCCGAGTCCAGTCCTCAAGAGCTTCCGACCTCCGAGGTTTAGATGATTCCCTTCTTCTGCACGCATGAATCAAGTGAGCTGCTCCTTACCAAAGCTGAGCGAATCCTTGTGAGGGAAATCAGCTGGACTCGAACGACCTCGTATTGCTTAAAGTCGACGTCAACATGAGAAAAGACAAATTGACAATGAAAGTCGCTGTGAGTGAGGATGCTTCACAGAGTCTTTATTATCTCTGTTCCCAGGAAATATTGGCAATAGCAGCGGAGAAGAGAGATGATCTTCCGTCACTGTGGACTGAAAAGCTGCACAAAGTCAAAACTGCCTTTTTTTCTTTTCTGAAATCTTTCTGGTGCTTATGATAGGCATGCTTGTCTTGGATAGCTGCACATAAATTACTGCGCTGACCACACGTTGGAACATCTTATAAACGAAGCTCATTGTGAACGGATCACCTTTGATTATGGTTAAATTCACTGAAGAAGCTGTCCAGATCTCACTACAAATGAATACAAAATTCAGTTTTTTTTGTTTTTTTTTCTTAAAATCTTAGAAAACCATCTGCTGTATTCCTTCTGCTTTGCAGTCGTCTACCAGATTATGTTGGCCTGTCATATAACATCCCAGTACAGTGGATCCCTGCCTACTTGCGATGCAAACACACCTATTTACGGTGTGTTTGCATCTGTAAAAGCACACACACCGTAAATGTGAAGCATTGCAGGTTGCAATTATAACATGGCAAAATATGAAAACTTAATCAGAGGCTATGAATACTTTTGGTAGTCGTAGCACGTTATGTACCAAAGCCTGTCCAGTATATTGATTTTTACTTGTCAAAATTAGAGATCTGATAAAAAATAAAAACAATAAAAAAATATATTTATGTAGTTTTATTTGAGGCTTGAAAACAATTAAAGCTGGTCTGTTCTTGTAGGTCTGGTTCTAATAGCTCCCATGGTCATCTGATCCAATGGATACTATTGGCGTTTTCTCTGCAGGATGGATTTATTTTCTTTAAATGTAGCTGACGGCCATCGGTGGAAAAAAATATATTTCTGTTAGATCATATTCGGTCAGAGTTTTTATTACGGTGGAACTGATTAAAGTTTGATTTTTCTGTAAAGATGTCGAGCAAAAGACAACCGGAGTAAATCTTGCGACTCGGCTCGATACGGGAGAACGGCCCGAGATCGATATGAAAAGCCAGGAATTTAAATAAAGTCGGAGAAAAGAGAGCGGCGCGGCGTCAGAAACGGTGCAAGTGACGGGGACCAAAAAAACAATATGCCGACACACGGTAGCGTCTATAAATATTTTCATTTTACATGTTACGTTTCCTCAGCCGTATTTCACAGCGTGTGTGTGTGTGACACACAGCTGAGGGTTCAGTGACAGTGCAGCTTCAGCAGGAACACTGTGTTAAGCCTCTCTTGCTTTGCGTGTCTACTAAGTTAGACAAAGTAGTGGAAAGAGGAAGTACTGGATGCTAATTTTAAGCCGCCAAATATTGCAATTTGAAGGTTCTGCCTTGTGCTCACTTCTACTTCCCCTTTTCTTCTAGGATACACTGTGTACTTCTTCTTGTCCTGCACGAGGTCAAAAAGCTCAGCTGGTGTCAGTAACCCTTGTTTATGTTTGTATTGCATTATTTTTTAAAGGTTTTTGTCATAGAAGCCCAGTATAATACTCGCTCTCGAGGATCGCTGTCCTACACCTTTAAGATGTTTCACTGGTTCAACACAGCTGAATCAAGTGGCTGAATTAGCTCATCAGTATGTAGTCAAGTTCTCCAGAGACATGAGAAAGTAACAATTGTTTGAAGTATGTTGAAGCAGGGAACTTTGACTATGCCGATTTAAAAATGTTATTTTTTTATTTATTTTTTTTTGGTTTTGGCATGTTTAGTCAAGCAGAGGAAGCACAGGCGACATGATTGTCAGTGATTTAGTCATTTTGTCATTCTAAAGGTCTGGCGGCAGTCGGGTCTGGGTACGGTGACAGAAACTGAATAAAAAAAACGCTTAATCATAGCTTTACTCAGGATTTCACAAGGTGGTGAATGTGAGAAGCTATTTTTTCCTTCATTAACAAATAAAATTATCCTTTTAAAACCTCTTGTTTATATTTCTATGGGAAGAAAAGACGGGAGGTCGCAAGTGAGTGGAAAAGAGACCCATCAGCAGCGCGCTTCGCAAGTTGGATGGAGAGCCTTCACTTTCCCTGTGGAGGTTGGGTACGGAAGGGGTCACAGGTCATCTGTACATCGATTCCCCAAACCCCCTGTGGGTCTCGGGGCCTCAACAGGAAGTGGGCTCTCCACAATCTTGCTGAGGAGGCTGAGCAAGGGAGCTTCTGGCTCTGGTTAAGAGGAAAGAACAGTGAGTGGAGAAAAGAAGGATCCTAGACATGGAGCGAAACATCGATGAAAGGCGACCTCTGGCTGATGACCTTGCAGCACGTCAGAGGTGCGTCAGGCAGAAATGCCAAGCAGGTACCACCACCGGTGGTTACGTCTCCATTAACGTCGTTATCACAGCTCCGTGTCATGAGATTACGATCCAATGACCCCTCCGTCCTGGATTCTTCTTCTGGATCACACTGTTATCCTGAAAGAGCCTGTTTCTATTCTTATTGCTCCTAATGATTGAATGTGCAAATCTAACTTAAACTTTGTGAGCAAAAAGCGCACAGCACTGAACCTTTAAGTAAATGATTTATACTTTTATCGCAATCAAAAGTTGCAAATAGATTCTCACATTTTAAAGGGCTGCAGAGGTTCAACTCGAATACATTCAGAATTGACCCAGCTTTCTTACTCCCTGTTGTGAATAAGTCAATATAATTCACATTACCTGGACATTCAAATCTAAAAATTAGAGAAAGAGGGATGAGTCCACTTAGCTGAAAATCCTTAATTAGGTGAGACAAACTGAATTATTTATGGCATCTTACTCTTGATTAAAAAAAAATAAATCTCTGGCTGTCTTAAAGGAAGAAATTCACTACTGACATCCCAACTCATCCAATTATTAAGCTCATACATGTCGCCTCTTCAACGTTTTTTCCAAACATTTTTGGATGTTTTTTTTTTTTTTTTTCCTTTAATAAGTCAACCGGTGAAACTAAATATCTGACATCTGCCTAAAAGTGGAAACCCACAGAGGGCATGTGTAGAAAAGCAAATAAATAAATAAAAAAAGACAAACTTCTATAAATTATTGGTTGTAACATGCAAATAAATTGGTCTGTAACGGCTCCAAAAGAGTTTAGCTAAAGTGCACAAAACCATACACCTCTGATCCCAGAGTGCAAATACTGGTTTAATAAAAATAATAATAAATAAAGCCAAAGAAGAAAAGATTCAAATCTTGTCAGATTTCAGTACTAAGATGGATGGATCTGGGTTTGTGTTTGCTCGTTTCTCCATTGGGAAAAGGATGAAATGCTAATGGCATGCTGGACATGGGAACTCTTTAAACTGTGTCTCAGCCTTCTGCTGCGAGTGTCTGCGATGAAATTCCCTCCTATTTCCACTGACTTCAACATAAAGGGCATCACCTGCTTTAGAGTGACTGAATGGTTTCAGAGGAACGAACCGAAAGTCTCACTGGAGCCAAGATCTTAAGGAGCTGTAATGCATTTTACTTCAACAAACCAACACAAAGTGTTACATAAGTGTGAAGTGTAAAAAAAAAAAAAAGTATGGATGGTTTTCAACACAATGAATAAATAAGGAAAAACACATTATATGCATTTAGCACCCGTTTTTGTTTGTCCCTAGATAAAATCCAGGGAAACCAATTTTCTGCAAAAAATCACATGCAAATAAGAGACCCCTTGTTTGTGATTTGTTAGGGAACGTTAGTTGGCAAACATCACTATAAAGTCCTGGGAACAAACCCGGCCAGTGAAGAATATAGTTAGGGTTAAATGAGGGTAAAACATTTCAAAGAGCACAGCTCAGGCCTTCACAGAGCCGAACGTACAGCGAGCGTCACGACACAACCGTGGATCAAAACTGAGAGACCAGAGAACAGCATTTTTCAAGGACACAACCGAGAGGCGCATGGTAACTCTAGGAGAATCTACTGACAGTGCAATTATTTGGCACTCCAGAAATATGGCCTGGACTGAATAGTGAAGAGAAGAAGCCAAAATTAAAGAAAGTCCCTTAGAAGGCCCCTCTGCAGTTTGGTGCAGGTCATACGGGGGACACGGCAAAGAAAGAGATCTGGTCAGAAGACTCGAAGATGCAGCTTTTTCTCCCGTATGAACATCCCAACTCCACTGCTAAGCTTTGTGGCCGAATCATGCCGTGGTGAGATTTCATCAGCAGGAACAGGGAATCGTATGGAGACTCGATGAGAAGACAGATGAACCTAAATATTGGGCAGATGATGGAAGATCTTACAGGGGTCGTGAAAGACTCCAGATTGGGATGCGGCTTCACCTTCCAGCAGAGCAACAAATGTTGGTGTACTGTACAGCCAAAGCTGTGACGTAATTGTTCTGATCGCAGCAAATTTATTCAAATTTATGAGTAAGGAGTCCTGCTAAAATGTGTAATAAATGGTGCGTATGAGAGAAACAGGTGCACTCAGTTGGTTTTTCGTGGTAAATGTACTTCTGTTGCTTGTCCTGTAGCGTATCATGTCAGTGACTTTAAAGGCATTTCTTAGTGGTTGTCAGTATTAAGCGTCAGCTCCAATCTTAAGCCATAAGTTACAATAAGTCAAGAAAAATAAAAACAGACTTAAAATGTTTGTGCACTTCAATTAGCATTTTGTTGCACATATTACTGTCACGTGTCCATCTTAAAATAAAATACAGATGACACTTTATGCGGTGGAGTTGGTGTAATTGAACTGCAGAATCTTCTAATAAGCCACGCTGCTGCATTTGCTGGTTCCTTTTGAGCAATTCAGCAATACTCCGTTTTAATAAGTAGGCCGTTAAGTTTAGACGTTTCTATCGGAATGCGCCATTCGTTTTCCTCCGAGCTATTCTCCTCTGCACTCTCTAAATATCCTGCGGTGCCAGGAGACTACACTATGATATGTGGCTCCCCAATGATTTGGGATTACAAGAATCTAATTTGCACAAAGAGAAATCACCCTGCAGTCTCTGCAGACCAAGGCCAAACAAACTGAAGTCTAATTACACAGAACCTTGCTGCAACCTTCTGTTTGCCGGCTGTTTTTCTGGTCCCTCTGACCTTGGTCTGTGCATGGTGAGACCATGTTGTTGCTCAGACAGGAACAGTGGAAGCCCTTTGGTTATGTGCCGAGATGATCAATACGGCTCCGTGAGACAAAGGTTTAGCACAAATCCAGCTCATGCATCAGATACCTTGGCCTTTTATCCCACCTATATCTGTCACACAAATCATCTCTCCTCATTACAAGCAGCACAAGCATGAGCTGGGCCTTTTTATCAACTGGCTAGATCATCGATCCCACATCTTACAAATTAGCCGCTTGTTAAAGAGTTATGACAAGTCTGGAAAGATAGCTTTGTGATTTCATGTGTTTTTTATGCTTGATACAATGTCTGTGTGGGCAGTTTATAGCTACAGATCAGTTAAAAGGCCATACAAAAGAACATTTGGCAAAAGAAAGGCCTTGTGGTTATCAAATACTTTAAAGGCTCCCACGTAGTTGGGTTTGCTGGGCATATTCTGTGAGCCATGTGAACTCTGCATGCGTCGTCTGCAGACGGTTGGGATTTCATTGTCGAGCTTACCGATTGCACGCATTTCTCGTGACAAAATTCCTTCATTTCCCCTAATCCGGATGGATATCAGTGCGTTTCTCCACCAGCGCAGCCACAGCACTCCTGTCGGTGGCAGTCTGGCCGATGCGCGTCCTTGCAACTGGTTGCACCAACACTCTTACAGCTTGGTGTCACGTTCACATACAAACTCTGTAGAGGCAGCTTAACCTAGCAAATTATATCGTTAATGTCAGTAGTCCTGCAGAGTCCCATTGGCATCTTACGTCATAAAAGCTTATCTTAAAAATGAAAGTTTTTTTTGAGAATGTTGTGCAATTCCAAAAAAGCTGATTATTGTGCAATTGGTACAATCAGTGTTGGAGAAAGGGAGTTAAGCAGATTTAAAGCAGGATTTGTAAACACAGCCTGCTGATAATAGATGAACTACACAGAGTTGGGAGTTTCAGCAGTGAGTGCAGCTCTATGTGGTGCACTGACCTACTTGAACTGTGAGATGGATGATATAAAAACAGAAGGAAAGCGAAAAAATAGTGACCTCATGTTATTCCACTACTATTCACACTTGTACAAAAACTTTCTTTTGAATGTTTTTCTTTATTTATTTTTTGTCCTGTGTTTGACAGGTCAATAACGAAACCCGCGCCAGGGTTTTTAGACATTCCTGTCATGACGTTTTGACTGGTTGTTGGCCTCCAGCAGCCCCATAATGAAAGCAGAGCTTTCTTCTGGCACGGGTCAGATTTAGTACTGACAAAGATCTGGTCGATTGCTGTCAGAGCAACTAGTTCTTTGCGTGTGAACGGGTGGAAATCCTAAGGACTGTTGCTGCTCTACGCATGCAGCACCACCAGTTTAGCTTTAGAACCGGTTTGTTGGAAAACCCCCCTCTTTTGAATTATGTAAAAACTGGCTCAGAAGGAAAGGCTTCAAAATACAAATTATATCACAATAACCCTGTGTGGCCAATACCATAACTTGGATCCCACACAAAATGACGACAGCATCAGAGTGCGTTCGCCGCTGTCTGAGTCGTGCGCTGATAGCGCTCGCAGCTATCGTCACCATCCTGTGAAACTCCCAGTTTACTAATAATATTTTCCTGTTTCCTGTAGGCCGGTAGCATGTTCCCTGACCCACCCTTTTCTCTTGTATTGTGACCCTTACCCTCTGCACACCCAGGCCCGACAATTCCTGTCTGCTCAAACACAGACAGGATCTGCTATGATACGCATGGGAACTAAATGTCGCACTATGTCCGCTCTATGTACCACATGTAGCTGGGTCAAAGTGGGAAATGGAAGTTTTGTTGCACAAAGTGCGTGATATTATTTGTCATTTGAAAGGAAAGGACTAATTAGTTTTCGGAATGTTCTCAAATGAAATTAATAAAAGTTGTTTTTCTTGCATTTGGCTTTATCCCCGACTTACCTGCTGGACATTGTTCTCCTCCTAACCTGACTGGCCAGTCAAGGAAAGCATTAATCAGGAATACAGATGGCAATTATCTGCATATGCCACACATTTTTTTTCTCTATGGAAGAAAGCCATTGTAAGGCTGGTTTTCAGTTTGAGACATTTCTATTTTAATAGAAAAATCTGAAGCATTTTTCAGATTTTTATTCAATAAAAACTACAACAACGTAGCTATAAAACTGTATTTTGCATTAGTCTAGTCCATGAAATCCCACAAAAACACATTGAGGTTTTAGTTTCACATGCAGAAAAGCTGTTTAATATGCATTAACGAGTTTGCAAGGGAAGAGATGTAATAGACGCAACAGTATTCATACGTTATAAATTTAATTTCCATCTGTGCATATGTAACCAGTTGAGTTAGACATATTTTGTCCAAATGAGACAGCGCTAACTCCTCTGGGATCTCACTGCCGCTTCAGGCTTCATACACTCCGACTGACTAATTAGGGTCGTTTTATGCCTCAGCATGACCGAGAACAACCAAGCTTTCAGAAGTACAAACAAGCTGAAGGAATCAAATACCCATTGGCTGTAACATCTGTGCATAACGTCTTCCCCATCAGACACATTCATGAATCAAATCGGGCTCTTGTGCCGTCTCCAACGCGAGGAAGATCACTCAAAGCCACAAGATTCATCCTCAGCAATTTGTATTTTGAAATGAGCGGTCTGGTGGTCCTTAGGAGACAGTTTAAGCTTTTTCTTCACGACAGAAAGCTTTAAGCTGTGGGACTTCTGAAGCCTTAGGGGAGGGTTGCATCTTGAGCTAGAACAAATAACTCATCAGCTGATGTAACAAGGCCGTACTGGTGAACACGGCGAGTCTGTAATTCATTTTAAACACGGTATTGACTGAGATTCCACTTGTCTCCTGTTTTGCGAAACCCTAAAATGACCCCGAACAAATAAAATTTCATCTGTCACACAAGAAAAGCACATTAAATAATAATAAAAATCAGGGTTCGCTTCAGATTCTGGAGAAAGGTAGCTATTTTCACGAGCGTGCTCAGTTTAGTTGTTGATTTGTTTTTTTCTGCAAGCAAACCAACTTAGAGCCTGGCAAATCCTTCTGGCTGTAGAACGGTCAGGATTACAAGGTTACAAATATTTATCAATACCATCTCTGTTGCCCATCAGTTGTAAAGATGTTCATTTAAAAATGTAAATCAGGGCTTTGACCAATAACAGGTAGATGTTACATTAACCAGCCCTGTTGCCTGACAGCAAGGAGTTCCTGATTTAAAATCTAACTTTTTTTCAAACAACAATCTCAATTTTAATGCTCTGCAGCAGACAGATGGTTGCAAAGTTCTCTCATACCTTAGGCTGTCTGTGTTAACTAGCTATTCAGTGCGTTGGTCCACTAGTGTACATATAAAAGTTTCTGTGCTTGAACGTGATGCTCAGTTGGTGGCTTTTTTTATCGAAACTGGTGAATAAAGTTCTTCCTTTGGTGGTAAAGTAACACTGGTTCCTCATGGAGCCTTACTGGTCACAGTTCCAGTTGTTTCTAGGTATCAAATGTCGCTCTTAGAGCGAGTTTAGGTGAGAAATGAAGGCTGGCATACATCTGTCTTTACTGAATGTCACATTTCCCGTCTTTTTAATCGACCTCAGTATCGTATCAGTAAAACAAGGAGACAGAACATTTTGGATCACTTTCTTAGAAAATCTGAGACTCTCATCAACTAATGACCAAATGCTGCAGCAACTTTTATTTGTAGGAACCGTCAGGAACGTCTGATTGTGGCACCAGTGAGTTTGTAAAGAAGATTTATTTCTTAAAGTTGGATGTTTATTCACTGGTTGATAAAAACACATAAATTAAGGTTTATAGGATAAATATTTATTGAGGCTTCCTGCTGCTGCTGCTACAGTGGGGGATTAATTTCTCACGTCCTCACCAGAGGTACAAATAAATGTGTAGGGCTTTGTGTTTATTCGTTATATATAGAGTATCAAATTAATTGCTGTGCATGTTTAACGGCCGGGCATTCCTCAGGAGGGACAGCTTCACTAATCTACCATTTGCAACCACTCTGCATTGTCGCAGTTGTTGCTGAAGTCGGTGTCGAGGCGAGCAGGAAGAAAACGCTTCAATTTTATGTTCTTTGATTTTTTAAAATTAAAAATTCAGTTCTTTAATGTTCTGAAAGCGACATAAGAGGGAGCGTCTCTTAGTCTCCATGTTGAAATTGGACATCTGAAACTGAAGAGACTGCAAAACTACAGAGGCACTCGGCATCAAAAGTCAGAATTTACCCACTGTACTGCGTACACCTTTGAATGCAATCAATGTATTTGCAGCCTCATGCAGGCAAAAACAAAAACAAACAAAAAAAAAACAGAAAAAACATGAAAAGAGGATAGTGCGGTAAGAGAAAACAATAATCCCTCAACAAACCAAAACTTAAAACTTGTGTTTTTAGTTAGGAAAAATTGGACGCCACGTCCCTTCTGGTAAGTAATTACCTGGGACAAAGTGTTTCTTATGTGTTAACTGAAAAACTGTTCCTCACATCCCAGACACGTTTCTTGACTTTTTTTTACGCTCATTCAAATCTCATGATCATCAACTCGCCTTTCAGAATCCCGCCTGCTAATTGCATTTGTCCATCAGAGAAACAAAAGATCACCCTCTCACCTCACTGAGAACAGTACAATTTGTTTTATATATCATTAACCTTTTCAATAGTTACACAGCCTGAAGATTCACAATAATAACAGAAACGCAGTCAATACTGAACTTTTTTTTTTCCAATAGAGACTGATGTAGCAACTTGGAGTACTCAGAAATTACAGACGCTGTAAAATTAATGCATGACTTTTTTTCTTCTTTGCAAAACTGCCCAAAATCTACATCAAAATGTTGTTACATGAACACATGTGATTCAACACTCTCGAATTAAATATGCATTAAAACTGTGCTCCAGTTATGCACAAGACGAACAAATTATTATTGTTTTTTTTTGTCAGGGACGCATCTCCATATTGTAAAACTGAGCAGGCGCAGCTCCAATTGGAAGTATGCCCAAGCAATCAAAGATTGAAATTTCCAAATTTTGCTAAGCCCAAAATCATACATACTCATGCTAAAATGCGCCCTGGGTAAACTCAGGGGTATTATGGTCTACCCTTTCTCAGTAATCGGTAATTATTAACAAGCTCTTTTTGTTTGTCTCCGATGGTATTTTCAGCCTCTCCTCTTCTGCGACAAACTTCTTTTTTTTTTCTTTTTTTCTGTGAACCGTTTTGTGAGAACTTTGGTTGTGTGTGTTTCTGATAATTGTCCAGTTGGAAGAGCCAAGGCTCCCCAAGGCGAATAATTTCTGCTAACTGCCTGATGTTTTCCACCGAGATCTTAATGTACTCCAGATCTGATTCCCAAAGAGAATCTGTGGATGGAACTAAACAGCAGTGATGCCAAGGAAGCTTTCTGAAAAAAAAAAAAAAAAAAAGAAAAGTACGCACTTGAATCCCAAATGGGGGCAGATGAAAACTCCCTTTCAACAGCGATGAGAAATGTTTGACTTATATTGACGTGACTGTTTCAGACAGTTTCATGTCTTTTAATGCCTTAGATGTTCCTATGAAAACAAAACTCATTTGAAAAATCATACGATCGGGTGAGATGAAACGCGAGTGTGAGTCAGTTAGGCGTACAGCGTCGTGGCGTGGTTACGTCCTCACACTATGCTGCTCGGGCTTGTCAACCGACTCGTCTGAGTCCAGTAGTAATTGTGAAGCTAGTAATTTAGCCTGGCTGAGCTATTTGCTGTGCAGAGCTGCAATCTGTCAGCTATTCATAGTTCTGGTCAGGGGATTCTTAATACTACCATGTTGCAAGAATGGAAGAAAAACTATGTTGTGATGAACATATGAAATAAAGATGAAACTGCTGCTATATCAGCTGCATACATTTAATTTATATCACACTGCAAACGAGCTCCTAGAACGCTTTGAAACGAATTTTTCTTCTTCTGACTGCCTGGATTTGTCATGTTTTAAGTATGTTTTTTTGTTTTGTTTTTCTTTTTCTAAAAACCTGTCCACTCTGTAACTTTCTGTCCCTGAACCATTTCTCGACGACAGCCAAAAGGAAGCCCACCCACTTGTCTTTCAGCAGATGGAAATAACCTTTCCAGATTGGTCGCCCCGCTGGATATACAATTACCAAAGCAGCCCTGGCTGTTAGTGGAAGTGTTCATCTGACCTCTGAAAACCCTGCCAGGTCCCTCTATGACGTGGGTTTCTCATCGCAACAGCTACACAAACTTTGAACAGGAAGAGAAAAAAAAAAAAAAAAAACAACAACATGTGGCTCCCTCTCATATCTGTACCATAAGTGACCCAGACCTGGGATAATATTCATCCCACAAAAATATGAGCTCTGCTGCTGATCGGCGTGTGCTCAAATCAGCAAATCATGTTGCTTTTAGTATTCAGTTTTTTTATTGGATAGTTTTAGAAATGTGGGTTCCTGATCAAAGTTATTGTAATACATGCATCCTGTCAGCATGACGCGATACGACACGGTTAAAGTTAAATAGCCACGGCTTTTTCTTCTCACGCTCAGAGAAAGTGTCTGGACATAACAGAAGACGAGAAAGAGATTGTTTCGAATAATAGTTTGCCACCAAAAACTTGATTTGCGTGTGGACGGTGGTGCAGTGGCAGTAGGAAATCATGAAACAGCCTTTTCTCTGAACTCAGGTGACTCTTGATGTTGATATGAGTCTTTAATACGTGCTATTTTAGCAATGCTAGCTGCAAAAGTAGAGTCATGCTTTGCGTCGATTGCTTTCTCATACGCGCAGTATCGCTTCTGCTCCTTAAGTAATTACAACCCATTTTCACAACAACGCTTAACGCTACAACAAATAAATAACAAGGTGTTTCACATTTGATAGGTGACTAAAAAGTTTTAATTAAAGTAGGTTAGTTATGCTAGCTTGACTTTGACAACCTCACCATGTAGATATGCTGCAGAATTTGGTTCAGTTGCAAAAAAAATAAAATAAAAATTACTATCGATTGACACACTAGTGGAGCTGTTGTCAAGTTAGCTGCTATAGCCAATGTAGAGAGCATCAAAAAAGAAGAATATGAATGATCTGAGTTGTTCTTCAACTGTTTTGCGTTATTTTCCCTTTGCTGTGGGGCAATGCACTAAATTAACGACACCTGCGTCTCCATGTTTCATTTTGCTAATTGAATTGCTGTACCGTGGCACCGTGGCTATTGATGGCATTCATCTATTTGCCCCCCAGCGATGTGTGTATCCACAAAATATCTGGATGCAAACAGTAACGTGCTACGTGTCTGTAAAGATTTTTTTTTTTCTCATGACATTTTTAACTGGAACTGGAGTTTATGGATGGCCTACAATCATGAATTGCTTCTGTTTTAATCAATAGGAATTGAACTAAACTAGTGAAGTATTAAATGTGGAACAATATTTAACTAATGTGTTTGTTACTGGTCTGATACACATAAATAATGCAAAAAAAGCCACATTCAGGTTGTTTAGCACCTGATATTTTGATATTCGGTGGTTGGAACATGAATTTTGTTCTGCAAATTCATAAATTGTGAGATTTAATTGGACCTTGACTAATGTGAGAAAGCACTGTAGCAAAGCAGTGAAAATAAAAAATAAAATAAAACAGTTGAGCGAAAAAAAGGAAATAGATGCAAGGACATTCATTTCCTGAAGGCAAACAGAAAAGGATATACTGTCTGACTGTTCAGAAGGAAGCCTGTACATACGTGTCCCTCATCCTTTTTTTTTTAAAACAGAACCTGCATGACCTGTTACTGGAGACATAAAGAAGTTCACAAAAATGCATTTCTTTGTGTTCAATGATAAAGATGTCAAACTGTGTTTGAGAAGTAGTCATCCTGAGTCGAAAAGGCTCTTTTTTTTGTCTTTTGTTAATGTAGTTAAGGTTTAAAAAAATCTGAACCCACTTTGTAACATGTCAGCATGTACGGTATTATCCATTTCAGGTTCCATCAGACTCTTTGGTATTGCTTATTTTGGTATTTCAGATTCCAAAGTAAAGCAGCCAAACAACATATTCCATAAAAGACTGAAACTCTGTAAGTTTGGCACCAATACGAAGATACAAAATCGATGCGAACCTTAGCTGCTAAGTGTCCGTTGTGGGATTCTACAAAGCTGATCAACAATTCAAAATCAATTTCCAATCCTACCTCAAAATGAGAATTTCAAAAATAGATACCACTGAGTATCTAACTTCATATTATATTGTATGAAGTTAGATAAATGAAAAAAGTTTTTTTTTTTTTTTTTTTTCAAGGAACATCACGGAGCTTTAATGGAGCAGGAGCTCATTACACCCCTACTAGATACCATCAGATACTCTTGTCCATATCCAAAAAGGCTTCTGAAGCAGAAGATTCATCTGCGACACGTAAAGCCAACGTGAACATCCAAATTTAACATAATCATCATGCACAGAACACATTTCCCTTCACTTCATTGGGCGGTGGCAATTAATTTCAACATGTACGAGCCTATGCCTGCAAAGCATTCCTCTTTCAAAGTCCCACCTGTGACAGCTTTTCTGCAACCCTGACTGACGAAGCTACATGCTTGATGCTTCTGAACGCTGCATAAAAGGAGAAAGTGACTGTTTGTCATCACGTAGGGCTGCTTGCTGGAGGCTTTGAAACATGCGGCAAGGCTGGAGGCAAGCGCCGCATCTGAATAGCCAGCAGCAGAAGTGGTTGTGCTTTTCCTTTGCACATACGAATCTACGGGTGTGCCGCCGTGTACACGTGGGAGGTGGCGGTGCGTTTCTGTCGCCTTGCGTTTGAGTGCTGGGCAGTGAGTTATCTCGCTCTGCTCTCGGCACATGATAGTAGTTACTTCCAGGCAGACGCCATAAGCGTTTCCACTGAATGAAACCTTGTAACGCCGAGAGCCTGTGATCGCTGGCAGCTCAGAGCGGGGACAGGACGGGGCCAACATTACTGTGAGACAGACGTACTATTTATACCAAGGACTTTTCCTTATCACATGACGCTACTTGAGAAAATACAGTCACCGAGTTTAAAGTCTGGACATAGCCTGGTAGAGGGGGCGGGTGGGGGGGATCCTGTTTTATAGTGCAAGTAGTGACAATAATATTTATGCAGAGGGAAATGTGATTTTCTGACACTACTTCAAAACTCACCTTGTGTAACGCAGTCCCGCATTTTAAGGTTAAGTCCATCAGGTGGAAATTTGCAACAGGACGGAAACAAACTGTCAACTTTCTGTTACTAAATGTGGATTTCCTTTACTTCAGAAACTTTTCACTCTGTCTAATTCAAAATGTGCGTTGAAATTGAAAACTGACAGGCCCTGGGATGCAAAATCAAACAAAAGTCCATCAGAAATCTGGCACAGACACCACAGGCTCCGTTTTAAGTTGGAAATGATATTTCCACATCGTTTCCAGTTCTTGAAAGTAAAATCCTGCTCCACATTTACACAGCTCCCAAACGAAATGTTTTTTCTTAGTGTTTACTCTGTTATGGAGACGAAAATATAACCGCCAGTAACCAACTCCTTAAATATTTTTGACCAAGAACACTATGTGATTAGCCAGCCGGCGAGAATAGAAAGATATGAAACGGGTCTGACTGATCTGTGCTGCGTTTCAGTGAAGTACCGCTACGAAAGCTTTCAGGTGCCTCTGAAAACGCTCGAGTGTGAAAACATGCGGCTGGTCCTATTAAGGGCACTGCATCCATCCACACTACTGCACATATTTAAAATCCATAACATATGCCAAAAAAACAAATGGCAATCAACAAAAACAACACAACTGGAAACAGCTGCAGCACCAATTTAAAGGAAATGTGAGCGTAGGAAAAGCTGGAAGCCTGGTAGGTACTTGTGCCTGAGCGAGGCTCCTAAATTGGAGAGCACTCCGGTAATTGCCTCGGAGAGACGTTCTTTTACCGGACGCGCTATCTTGCTTCCTGCAGGTGTTGAGCGAGGTATCTGAAAAGTCCCCAAAATTCAACAACTTTTCTTCCATAACAAGCAGCGTCAAGAAGGCTTCAGAGTGAGAAGAGGGGAAATAACAGCATCCAGTATGACCTTGTCAATAAAAGATGTCTTGATGGATGTCATAATTTACGCAGATTTTTTTATTATGAATCTGTGGATTACGTATGGACTTTCATCCGAAGCGATTTGCCCCGGAGCACATCTGGAAATAATGTCTCATCCGCTGTAACGAAGCACACGCCCAGAGCGAAACTTTAACTGGCCCAACTCGTTTGTGACTCTCACTCCTAATGGCCAGGTTGGAAAACAGGCTTAGTCAAAGCAAGCTCATGGCACCTCACACCACTTATCTTAAAAACCATGACTAGTTTTTAACCTGTTGAGTGTGCTTTCTGGTTCTTGCCACTGCTACCTGAAAGCCCATGACAAGTAAAAGTGTTTTATTTATTTATTTTTTCTTTTAGATGAGACTTATCATACGTGCAGATTTTGGAGTCTCCTTGATACCCAAAGTAATTTTACCTTTATTCTTTTATTGGTACTTCTGAGCAGCTCTTGATAGTTTCCCCAGGCAATGTCTAACTGGTTGAACAAATGCTTGCAGACTAAGTGGAAACTCCACCCACCATTCATGTAATCTGCTCCTGTCTGGACCAGAAGTTGATTGCCATCTTCACCAAGTTTACCGTCAGTAGATGTTCCATTTCACTGCGTCATACCTTGTTTACTTTATACAAAGTGGATCTAAGACTTTGCTTTTCCAAACTCCATGGCGATGCCCTCTGCTTAACTCAAGATGCAGTCACCATGGATATATATATATATATATATATATTTGTCTTTTAAGTGCCAAAGTGGGGACTTTGCTTCCTTTGTGCTAGAAGAAACAGTGCTGCCTTTCATTTTTAAGGTGAGCTCAGCGCTATATCCAACAGCTGTATTTTAATCAACTCCAGCAACAAGCTGAGAGACGAGGTCCAGAATCTCTGCATGAAAGCAGGTGAAGCGGTAACGAGCTGGACCTTTAGTAAGGCACTTCATTCATCCAGTGTCTGGTGCTCGGACAGCTGGCTCATCACACAAGACTGAGTTCTTCCCCGTCCACCAGATGTTCTCTTTGAGAGCAAAGTTAGCCATTGAGATGTTGAACTAGGCCATCGAGTCACAATACTTTTAATCTTCAGGATGTCAAGAAACTTTGGATATTTATTTATTAGATCAGCTGTAATCACTGAGGTTGTGTTTCTTCCCTGAGTTATTACATTAGCATGCAAATAAGAATTACTACTTTTGTTTGTTTGTTAGTGCTATAATGGCCAGTGTCTCATCTGCACTACCATACAATGATCATAATCATTAACCTTTTCAGTTACAAGTCATATGATTTGGACAGACTCCAGTTGCACTATGAAAGAGCCCCTTTTTTTATTTTTATTTCACAGAATCACGCTGCAATTATTGCCTACTTAGGTTTTAGAGCAGGAGCGGGTCCACTTTCTGTGGCTCCGGACAAAACATGTTCCAAAGATATTTTTTTGTTCTTTGAATTGATTCGGACATTTTGTTGCAGATGGCGATGACTCACCGCTTCCCCTCACCCCACCCCACCCTTTTTCTTCCGTCTTTATTGCTGTTTCGCCTGGTTGCCATGCCCACCTGGATACACGGAGAGCAGAGGGTTAGGTAAAGGCAAGCTCTGCTCTTTTCGTCGTTTTACTTAAGAGGCGACTAGAAGAGTCAAATGACAAAAGAGTAACAATTAAAGACTCCCTGGGCAGAGCAGAGTGAAGCCTGGAAACAAGCACAGATCTCCTGTCTACCTCTTTTTTAAAGGAAATAATCTTTTAAATGCCGCCATCAGCAAGATAAAGGGCACAACGTTGTTCCTCGTTCTATTCTCTAATTGTCCCCAACAAGCATCAAATAGCGGCTGAAACAAACAACTGCGAAAAAAGCACAACAAATTAGAAGCTGAGTTTTTATTGTTTTTTTTGTTTTTTTGTTTTTTCCACCAAAATATAGTTAAGACAAAGACTGATTTACAAGTAATATCCCAGGATGGCTGCAATTAACAGACGCTCTATTTCAGGAGCAGACACAGAACATTGGCTACCTTGTGAGAACATGCGGTGCCGTCTCTGCGCTAAAGACAATCAGACCCACATAGAGCCAGAGGCTATTAGCTTGTTAAGGCTACCAGATGAGCTCCACAGATAACAACATTAATACTTTCAAGAGAATAAAGAAAAAGAAGAAGTCGAGTTTTTAATGTTTAGAAAAACCTTTTACTACTCTAAGGACTCCATTTAAAGAAAAAAAAAAAACATTTATTTTAGAGCTAAACTGTTTTTTTTCCCACAGTGTGTTCTTAACTTTTATGTTAAAACAAATCAGCTGACTGAAGATATCGATTCAAACTGCCTGGAAAAATCTTTAATTTCTGAGATTTTTGTGGCCACATTTTCATCGCATTACCCACTCAGATTTATTTCAATGCTTTTTGTACCATTTTGTTACAGCTGCCACTAGCGTATGTAAATCATCAAAACTCTCACTAACATGCTAATCATCCAACATGAAAAAAGATCAAATAGTCTCTCTTTTCTTGAATAATGTGATGTGTATTTTTAAAAAAGTGAAAAGAATACCTTCAACATAGTATTTGGTCACATTTCAGGAAAGACTGTTTATTGTCAGCAACATGTCAACACACGTTTCAGTGGGAGACAAATTGGGACCGTTTGAAATTTCTCCTATTCAGAAATCCAACTGAATGGGAGAAAGTCCAGACGGAGCAGGGAAGGGAGATAAGAATCGAGCGGAATCGCATAGAAAGGCAATATAAATTATTCCCAAAAGTAAAATAAATAAAAAATGTCAATATGCTTCCCCACCTGAGATAAATATGTCAGGGATTTATCTATTAATAGCTTCAAAATCAGAAGTTTACCTAGAGAATGATTATCTTTAATGAGGGAAAGCCCTGATGATGATGTCATGGCTTTGAAAACCTCTGATAGGTTAACTGACACATTTGAAGAAATTGGAGGTGCACCTGTATGTATTTTACGGTCACACCTGAAACACTCTGCCCACATGATGGGGGGGGAGGGGGGATAATAAGCTAAGACATCAGGAAGGCAGTTATGGTTTGGCTCACTTGACTTCAGTTTATGTTCTCTGAGAGCAATGAGCCAATAACCACAATTTCTACAGACCACAGAAACAAAATTCATGCACTCGGATTCAAAGACAAAGAGAAAAGTTTGAGAATCTGTGCACAGGTCCACAAGCTCTGTGTCATACTGTTTGAGTTCATCTGCTAAATATCTTTTGTTGCTTTTCTTTGAGGAGTAGAAAGGCAGGTTGTGATGAAAGACAGGTTGAATTGTCCCATGGACTCTCCAGGTTAGGGAAAGATTTGTTGCTCTTTTGAGATCCTTTGAGCCCATTGCATGTTGTCAAGCAGGTTCTGAAATTATTATATGATTTTCTGTGTTTGGCCCCTCAGGGTCGGTTGAGGTTAGTGAGACTGAACCAAAGAAATTTGGTTGATCGCTGTTTATGATCTATTGAGGGCGGTTGCATTGGTTGGCTTTTATCCTTTAGTACATGAAACGATCTTTTAAAAAGAGCTTTTTTTTATTTATTTCAAGTTGTTATATAGTAAAACTGACCTTATTTGAAATGTGTAAATGTAGATAGAAAATAAAAGACGTCTTATTTTTATGGCTTTTAAATGAGTCACGACCCGAGGATCTCAGTGTTTTCACTTCCAGTAATTAGAATCCTTTGGGCAACCACAGACTCAGCTCAGATACAAAGTATTTATCTAATAATGTTCGGTCTGTTAATCATCTGATTTCCTCATCTCTAATAGGACTTCTTTGTCTTTTCGACAGAAAAGAAAATAGATTTAATAGCTGGCCATGCTCTCCTCATGGTGTAGCGTTCCTTTAAGGAAAGCAGCTTTCAGGAATCTCACTGTTAACCTGCTTGTTTGGTTGCGTACTTATCTGTGTCCCGAGGGCCAGTCACACTAGTAGGTACTGTAAACCTTAAAACACGAGAACCACCAAAGGGAGAGAGAGAAGATTATATCTGGTCTGACCTCAGATCATGGGATCTGATCAAGCCTTAGAAAACAATCGAAACATCTATTAGGCGTAAAACCACATCATGCTAATAGTATTCTTTAATGTTTGCCGAAACGGGAGTGTTCTGTTTGGAAAATCTACTTCTTCAGAGAAAAATTTATATTTTGTAAATAAACTAGGCTAGTAAATACACTTAGGGAAAAAAATCGTATGAATTTCACCTGCGAAAACCAGGCACCATCAGCGAAGTGAGGCGAGTCACATGAAAATCCACATGTACATGTGAATGTTGAATGTTTTATGGTAAAAAAAAAAATTAAGAAAAAGAAAATGCATTTCTGAGGATCTCACAAGGTTTTCACACATCTATCACATACTTCTATAAGTGATCCACATATTTCTGGGATAGATAATCTGACAATTGTACTAATTTGTTGAAGAACAAAAAAAAAAAGTTGCAGAAAAGTTGCGTGCACTGTATTGTAATCTTTTTATAATCTTGTAAGCAGAATCTCAAAGAAGAATCATTTCAGGGGGGTACCAAAGAAAAAACCATGAAATCAAACATTTATTTTCTTTTTTTTTTTTTTTATAAAAAAATATGTGCTTTTAGTTTTGTTTTTGTAGAGTCGTTTGGTAGCCGTAAAAGCGTGCATGCCGTGCCACAACCGAGGCGAAAGCTTGGGAGAGAACAACATGAGAAACAGATGAAAAGACTCGGTGGATGGAAACAACTGGCAGCTCTTCCCTGTAGCTCCTGTTATGTTTTATCAGGGTGATCAATGTGACCTCAATTGTCAGTCCATGTCAAAAGCTCTGAAAGGCTCCACGGTTCCCGGCGTAATGAAAATGCACTTAAAGATTTTTTGTTTTACTTTGGAGTCGTGCCATTCTTTGAAAAAAAAAAAAAAAAAAAAAACGGAGACATTTATAACGAAAAGAACTGAGCCACTTCAAGAGAACAGAAAATGAAAAACTGAAAATGCTAAATCAGAGAACAATATATGATGGAAAAAAAAAAAAAAAAAAAAAAAACCCTGCATGATAAAGAAAGGCAGGATGCACACAAATTAGCGGAACAATCTTTAAAAAATATCTATAAATGTCTCTGCCATGGAAATAAGAGATGAACAGCGGAAAGAGCAGGAAATACATTCTCTGATCGCTAATGAGACACGGCGGGCCTGCAGCCAGAGGTTTTGATGCCACACAGATGTGTCTTCTAACCTGGGTAGGTCATCGCGGTCAGTCACGCTGATTTGCTGCTCTGTGGGAGATTGCCATCAGAGTTTTCCATGAAATTGGCTGTAAAAAGCAACACCTGTCGTCAAAATTTTCACTGCCCTGATGCAAAGAGTGTGAACTTGGGGTATGCTTTCTGCAGATAAACCTTTTCATAGAAAAACGTGAAGGTATTCATTCATAAATCACTCCCGATGCCCTGAAGCCGAGGCATCAGCCTGCCCAGTTTAAGCCAAGCTTTGGTCCGGAGACGGCATCAGATAATGAATGAGCCGCATAGAGACGGAGCCCTCTGAGGCTAAACGGAGGAATATGTATTCGATTTGCAGACAGAGAGGCCTGACCAGTTTCCCAAGCTAAGATGCAGTATGATACAACCAGCAGCGTTTGTGACACATTCTAGTGCATTCTGAATTGAAGTGCAATAAATGCACTTTCCAAGCGTCTCCCTTTGCTGCTGCCGTTCAGTGACAGGCAGCAGCAGATCATCGAGATGGTCTGTTTTAGCATTGCCTGCAATATTGTAAGTTCAAGTCGAACATAATTCATTAGAAAAATGGCTTCAACATAATGAAATGCTTAGTTTGAGATATTCACGAGCTGTTAAAACATTTGCACTCTTATACATCATTTATCTTGAGATAAGTTTAAATTTCATTAAAGCATTTTAAACCACTTTTTCTCAGTAATTTACCACATCTTATACAATTCTGCTTCAAATAAAAATCTCTATATTTATTAGATTATTTACTTGCATAACAGTATAGACACTGATTAAAAAAAAAAAAAACAGTGGTCAAAATTTTGGGTAAAGACAAAACGTTCGATGCACCAGTGCAACCAATGCAAAAATGTTAGCATAGCATCCTGCTAGCATGTTACGATTATAATCTCTAAAATAAAATAACTGGCTTTTACCGATGTCCCAATGTTTGCACTTGGGACAAAGTGCAAACATTTTTGTTTTGCACACTGATGTAAATTGTAGCTCACCATTTTGGAAATGAAATGTTAAACATGACGGGTTTCCTGGGTAAATTAGAATAAAAAAACCAAGCAAGCTGAGTAAGCAGGGACTCCAGATGAAGTGGACAGCTTGTTACCTTTTCTTGAGTGAGTGAACCTGACTATCCTCGTGCTTATTTAAGTATTGCTTACAGTTTGCACACTAAGTTAAAGTTTCATTGAAGTGTGTCACCTTTAAATTTCTCAACTTCTCAGCTGTTTTTGCAGTCATAAAGTCCTCCAGAACAAGTGGGTTTAAGGCCTAATTTGTGGCTTTAACAACTTTACTAAAAATACAAACTCGTGAGATGTTAAATCAGCCATAATTTTTTATTATTCCGCTGCTTAATGCATCTAGACCTGCACCTGCTCAAGGATAGTTTGGTTCTCTTTAAAACGTGAAAGCGTGGTAGATCTGTGAAAGTGAACCAAAGAGAAAGTCTAAACGTTTAAAGCATTCTCTATATATTTGAACCAAATATCCAAATCTATAATGGTGCTAAAAAACCTAAAGCTACTGTGTCCCATTCAAGAAATGTTGGCAATTGTAACGAATGTAGTCCATGTGATAATGTGACAGTGGTCTCATCAAAAAAGCTTAAGTTCTCTCAGTCATTGTATGCAGTTTTTCATTGGTAAGCTTTGTTTTTCTTTTTTTATATAATCCCCACATATTAACATCCGGAGGGCGACCGGCAGGCCACAGAGTGAAAGAACAAAGTGGGTTTCATGTCGTCGGTTTTGACAGCTTCGCTGCTGCAAGTAACAGAGTAGACTGAATCTGTCAGAGGTTCCCAAAAATAAAACTTAGTCGCAATCCAATCCTGCTGAGTCATTTTTTCATAGACGACATGCAAATTAATCATTGCAGCATATTTATAAAAATGCAGTGTTAGAGTTTGTCTAACTTTGTGTTAGAGTTCAGTCACTCCAACAGGAAGTACAACGCGAGAGCAGAGTGTTCTGCCTTGTTGTGCCGTTCATCAAAGACCGAAGCGCGAGATAAAAATCCCCTCCAGTCGCGGCGTCTGCCAGAGTTGACCTCGATACTGACTCAAATTGGCATGCAAATAAAACGATAAACAAAACCTGCAACCTTTCAGACCGTTTCTGCAAACTTGGCACGCATGGCATTGATGCGGTGCAATAATTCATTTAAAGCAGTTCATGTTGCAGGTGTATGAATTTTATAGAGCCCCAAAACTGGACTGAATTGCAGCGCAAGTGGAAAGTTTACTACTTATGTTTGTGGTTTGCCTTGTGACATGACCTGTAATATTAACCTCTATTGTTTTCCGACATCATTGTTTACCCTTGACTGACTGACCCATGAAAATTGCTCTTTAATGACATGTTAATGAAGCGTTTAGCTTTTTCCCCAGGTTACAACAGATCTTGCAAATTTTAGTGGTATTTTCCACTTCGGGAGGAATGTGCTTATGTGACTCCTTTAAAAGCTTAGATAGCTTGCAGATCACAAATGTCATTTCTGAAAAACGTTTCCAGAAACAAACTAAAGCAGAGTACGCACGCTTTGGTGTTGCTCCTAATTATTTCCTATCAATACTCCACACAAGACTATTTTTGGACCGAACAATTGTCTTTGTTTCTGCTGTCTGCTCATAAAATCAAATGAACATCATTAATTTATTGTACAGAACATAAAGAAAGTTTGTTTTTGCTCTGCTGTGAAGCTGAAGTCAGTCCTGACAGGATGCGCGGGGTATTTTTTCGCAGGGGGAAACTGTTTCTAGAGGTCACAACAAGACATCCGTGACATTCTTTTGTTCAAATGCCACAGACCACAACACATCTTCCAAGCGTGAGTAACAGCTCTTTTCACAGCAGTTGGTCTAATAATGTTGAAAAGTGGCTCCACTCCATTCCATTCCTCTCTTCCCTGCAGGGCGTGTCGTCGTTTTGAAACAGAGGCTAATTTGTACACCTATCGTTAAAATGAGGTATTTCCCCCCACAATGTTTATGGGACTTTTTTTTCTTCTCATTGCAAAAAAAAAATAAAAATAAAAAAAAATAAAAGATGTTGAAGGAAATTCACTATTACAGATAAATAAAGAAATTGATATTGCCACCTTCCAATGCCATTCAGTTAGACACTTGATATAGTTTAATCAAGATATAAAATTTTAAACTACAGCTATAAGACAAAGCACGCTTGTTTTGCAACACTCTGGCCTACATTGTGACCGAGAGCCATAAGTGCCCTCAGTCACATTCATTCCCTTGGAGCAGACATGCATCTGGATTGTGTGCGTAGAAGTTATAGATGGTTCTGTTAGGAAGAACTAAACATTAAGACATAAAATAGTTTTAACGCGGGACAGTTGAGAAGCGTGCCTCATGAGAAATTTGGGTCAGATCGGCGATGCCTACGGGAATTGCAGTCATTTCCTCTCTGATGGCAATGGATTGGCAAGGACAGCATGTCAACATCTTGATGTGTTTAGTGGGGGACTTCCATCATGTGTGAACGGTGACGGAGAGAGCCGCACGTGATTTGTTTAAGTACCGTAATTCTATTTCACTGAGATTTTGTGAAAGTCAGAGTTTCGTCCACAACCCCCATGTTTAAAGCAGGATTCACCTTTTGCTGTCTTTCATTCCTATGACGTTTTGTCAAGTTGGCAGCTTTAGATGTGTAAGAAGAGTTTGTAAAAACAGAGATCTGGAGTAATGCCAGATTACTGACATGAATCAGTGATTCTTGAGAATAAGGACAAAACAGGTCCTATGGATAAAGCACAAAATTTGAATAAAATATACACAAAATATAATTTTTTTCAAATATCTGACTAAACTATCCTGGGTCATGTGAGCACAACAATTTATATTTTCCTGGTGTTTGCTGAATATCTTTTTATTTTAATCATTATAGTCGGTGAATGATGCCTGTAATAGCCCTTGTTCAGGAGCAGAACTCAACACATTATAATAGTTTAAAACAATTAAAGAAATACTAAAATTATATATTATGAATTAAATATAAGTAGTCATATAAATAATTATACAAGTATCAATACATTGAATTAAAAATAATTTTTAGATAT
>NW_015113349.1:150884-155938 GCF_001443285.1 Poecilia latipinna
CTGGGAGCTTGCACCTTAGCATCTTTACATTTCCAAATCATTATTTGTCATATTTGCATACATAAGGTTGAGAAATAATAAAAAAAAAATATGGGAAAATTAAAACCCATTTTGTCCAAGAATCACTGGAATATGTGTTGAGCAACAAGCTAATTTACTTGTGTGTATTAGAACAATTTTAGCACATTTTGTCAAGTTTAATTTTGACATCTTGCCATGCCCAGGCATTACTTGTAAAACTAAAGCCTTCATATTAATTTATTCAAATGTTTACATAATCCACACCTTTGGAAATATACTTGCTAGGTTCCTCTTCCTTTTCAGACTAACGTTTTGTACATTTGCAAAAGTCATTGTAGTTTTTCCCGATGCTTTTTGTGAGTATTAAGTCCGCCTAAAACTCTGGAAGGTCTGGAAGCTGTCAGGTTCCCAGGAGTTCCTCAGTGCAATAATGATGATGACTTTAATTATGAAATACAAAGTACAAAAATCCAGGCAGCACAGGTGAGCAGAAGGCTAGGAGCTCAGAAACTGGGAGCAACTGGAATGACTGGAAACACAGGCACTGGGGAGACACAGGCAGACACAAACAAACGAGGGGTAGACGGGACAGCACGGAAACTCAACAGAACACAGAAACCTAAATTAACACACAGGAACAAACCAAATCCTCACATAAGTTAGCATTTTAGCAGAAATGTCCGAGTCCAATTGCATCAAGGTCTCAGTAGATCGCGTTGGCAATCCACAGCATCTGGCCCTGATAGTGGTGCAAAAAGTCGGTATGCACTGTATGCAATGCATAGGGGCGCCGAACTAGAGGGGACTCAGTAATGCCAGAAGTAATAATAAAATAATAAAGACTTTGTGTAATTATATTTGTGCTACCACCCCCATGCCACTAGAGGCAGTAGCAGGCCCGAAAAGGTGCAACTAAAGAGCAGATTTAGAAGCACAAAGAAAGCTACAGAACTTGTTAAAATCTGTGAGCTGCGCTGAAGTAAGTAAAAGAGAGAAGTTCAAATACATGCCGAGAGTGAAACTCCTTTTTAAAGGTGAAGCTATATCCCAGATTTCAAAAGAAAATACAAACGCGAGACCATGGAAAATATAGGAAATAGCGCCCCCCCTTCAATTCCGGAGTGACTGAAAATGAATCGAGCGCCAAAGCACTGGAAACAGTTGATCAATAAGGGGACGGACAGCCACCAGAGAGTGAGTCCAGTGAGAAGACCGAGGTACCATTTCAAACCTGGTCGGAGGAACATGTCCCAGTTGATCAAGAAACTTCTGCAGCTAATATCGAAAAGCAGAACGATTCACAGGTCAGTGTAGAAGAGTCCATCACTGGAGTGCAGGAGACAGTCGAGACAGAAGAGAAAGAACAGCCCTCTAAGTCTGAGGAACAGGCACCAAAGACGAAGCGTAACAAGAAGAAAATGATACCGTTTCACATCTGGTTGGAGAAACATGTCCCCACTGATCAAAGGACTTCAGATGAAAGTACTGGAACGGAAGACGATTCACTGGTTACCGAACAGGAATCAATCTCCGTACTGAAGGAGACACCAGAGAAGGAAGAGTCCTCGAAGTCCAGCACTGAAAATGTTATCAAGCAGGATACTTCTCTGCCTGAAGAAGAAGGTAATAAGGAAAATAACTTAAAGGAGATTTGCAAAGAGGAACCTGTGATTTCGACACCGAAAAGAAATCCGTCACAGAAACGCAGAAGAAAATGGATCAAAAAGGGGAAAAACAGTCAAAGACTAAGCGTACCAAGAAGAGGCCACTGTTATGGAAATCTTTCCCCGAGTCAGGTGTTCTCATTGATCTAACATTTTTTATTGAAAACAGTGACATCGATAAAGGTTCTCAGCCAGAAAAAACAAAATTATCCCGGAGTTTTGCCCAGCAGCGGAAAAAAGACATTGTGGAAAATGTTCCCCGACTCAGAACCTCACGTAGATGTAAGTTTTTTTGCAGAGAATATTGAAACCCAAAATGTTTCAATGCTGGTCCAAGAACGTGATGAGGCAGCTTCCTTGAAAAAGGAAAGCTATTCGACGAACACTGTGATTTCTACAAGTCAAACAAAGTGTACGTGTCTTGCCAAATCCAAAGAGTCTGAATGTATTGAGGTACAGAACTGCTTGATGAAATGTTCCATCTAAATAATAAACTAAACGCTGAACTTAAACGGCAAAAAGATCTAATTAGGAAATCCGCTCAGAGAGAAGACGAAGGAAGAAGTCAATGTTTTCTGTTGCAATTCAGACGGATTCACAAGACACCTCACAGCAGAAACCTGTCTACCAATCTGCTTCGACACAAATGAAGATGGATGTGCCGGAAACCAGACGTCACTTGAAACCACTCCGTCAAACAATAACAACACAAACTGAGATAACTGCACTGGAAACCATACATCACTTGGAACCAGTTTATCAATCGATTCCTACCCAAACTGAGCTCTTTTTATTGTTAAGAAAAGAGCCCTCTGTAAAACAACTGAATGGACATCAGGACCGACAGACCAAGGTATTCAAGAAATCCACCGGTGAGAACAGCAGACAGTCTGCGATGAAAACTGCATCTGAATTGGAAACCCTCAGTAATGAAAATGTTTCTAGAGCAAACAGCGAACAGCAAGACATGCCAGTACCAAAAATAGTTAGGAATCAGACAGTTACCATCAAAAATGAGAATCACGCAAATGACACAGTCATCGGTAAACAACAGCAGGCGATCGAAGAAGAGACGGTCTCCACAACACAACCAAATGGGGACCATTAAGAGGTGAAAAAGCCATCAAGAAAATCTAAATGGAGGATGAAGAGAAAGGCAGCAATGAGAGCTGTCTCTGAGCTGGAAAACCTCACCAATGATAACGTTTCTGGAGATATCACTGAACAAGAAATTGCAGTACCAGAAATAGTTGATGATCAGGCAGCCTCCATAAAAACTGAGATTCACACAAATGAAATGGTCATCGGTAAACTTCAGCAGGCGATCGAAGAAGAAATGATCTCAACAGCACAACTAAATGACCATCAAGATGAGAAAAAAAACACTGAAGAAATCTAAACATAAGAACAAGAGAAACGCAGCAATAACCCAGGAGAAAGCTGTCTCTGGGCTGGAGACCCTCAATAATGAAAATGTTTCTTCAGAAAACAGTGAACAACCAGAAGTTTATATCCTAGAAACAGTTGGGGATCAGATAGCCTCCACCAAAAATGAGATTCATATGATTCAAACAACAATCTCAACCCACCAGCATATCTCTGAAGAGGTAATTATCTCTGAAACGCAAAAAAGTGGGGATCAAAAGGTGAAGAAAAAGTCATCAAAGAAATATAAGCAGAAGAAGAAGAGAAACGCAGCATTGAGAGCTGCGTCTGAATTGGAAACCCCCAATAGCGAAAAGATTTCTGGAGTCAACGCTGAACAAGAACAAGTTTCTATGCCGGTTATAGCTGAAGGTCAGAAAGCCACCATCAAAACTGACAGTCAGACAAATGAACTACTGATCGGCAAACTACAGCAGGCGACCGGGGAAGAAATTGTCTCTGAGAAACAGCAAAATGAGGATCAGTGAGATGAGAAAAAGTCAACAAAGAAACCTAAACGTAAGAACAAGAGAAAAGCAGCAGTGAAAGCTGTCTGAACTGGAGACCCTGAATAGTGAAAACCTTTCTGTTGAAAACACTGGAGAAGAAGTTTCAATACCAGAAGCAGTCGGGGATGAGACAGCCACCTACATATCTATAAAAACGAATCAGTGACTGGGAAACCACAGCAGGGGACTGAAGACAAAATGGTCCCTGATATACAACAAAATGGGGACCAGAAAGATAAGAAAAAGCCATCAAAGAAATCTAAAAGTAAGAACAAAAGAAAGATGGCAATAAAAGCTGAACTAGAAACCAAAGTAAAGCCAACAGAGACAGATAAAAACTCGGTCCCAAACGCGAACACACCAAAATCTGATTCAGAGATCATACCAGAGATCCCCCCGATAATAGAGACAAAACTTTGCAACACATCAGAAGACATAACAGGTAACGCTCCTGTAGTTTCCATAGACGGGGAGAGCGACATAACAGAAGAACTGAGAACATGCCCTCTACAGACGAAGGTTACATTAAAGGAAGATGTAAACCACTCAACACCTCAGGAACCCGAACGTCAAGCTGCTGAAGAGTCAGCAGAGGAGAACAATATATCTGAACCAGAAGACAGACCCACAAAAAAGATTTCACTGTGGAGGCAAATTTAAAAGGCCTTAACTCCAACACCTCTGCGGCAATTTAAAGACAGATGTAAAGTCCATCCAGCATAGAGATAACCTTATGTCTCAAGTATATTAGATTTGAAAGGAGGGTGGAAATCAGTCACCCAAAATGTGTGTTTTGGGTGATTGGTGGTAATTGGAAAAGGGGCTACTGTTATTAATTGGGAATTTTAATATTAAAAAGACAAGACTGCACGGTGGGAAATGTCTCCTCGTGTAGGTGTGGGTTCACTCTGGGTGCTCCGGCTTCCCCCACGTTCAACAACACCAGAACTCATGTTCAACTATTGTAAGATTTAAATTTGAAACAGAAAATCAGACAACCACATTTATTAATTAAAGGGAGATTTAGAGAAAGGAAATGTAAACAACATGGAACAAAAAGAGAATTTTAGAAGTCTAAACCTTTACAAAGTGGGAAAAATGTATTAATCTTTCTTTGTGATATATATAAATCTCTCGCTCTATAAAGATATATAAATCTATCTAACTCTATAAATATATATAAATCTATGTATAGATATCTATATATATCTACATATCGATATCAATCTATATATCGATCTCTCGCTCTCTCTACACACACACATATATATATATATATATATATATATATATATATTTTTTTTTTTTTTTTTTTTTTTTTTTTGTTTTTGTTTTTGTTTGCGAAGGGATAAAAGCTGGGTAGCTCTTGAATTGCTACAAAATAAAGCTGTATTTCCCTCAACCCACTGCCTGCAATGTTGAACCTTGAGATGCC
>NW_015113349.1:160462-162618 GCF_001443285.1 Poecilia latipinna
TCTTTTAGGGGTAAAGCAGAACCCTACCGTACCCCCTTACTTTCACCCCTGTATATATATCTGTGTGTGTGTGTCTCTATAAATATACATAAAGAGAGAAGTAGCTTGTAATTTACACAAGATGGATATGGAGATGGAATGAGCTGGTATCCTATCAAGCTATAGGAATGATGGAAAACTTGCTAACAAAAAGCCTCAGACCTGCAGCCCATAGGCGGTTCTAGACACAGGCCAATATTAGTGGCTATTTGGCTCACTTATATGTTAAATGATCAAATATTGCCTTGTTTTTGTTTCATTCGTTTTAACTGCCCTGTAGGCAGCAATCTATTCACATATATGCACATTTATTATTATTGATACTTTAATTAAAGATGAATTGTCCAAGTTTATGTCATTGGAGCCGGGGGGGCGCCGATGACATGTTCGCATACACCTCAGAAAGTATGTAGTTGCGCCCCTGGGCCCTGAAAAATACAGGGTTTGTTCATGTTTCTCCTGCAGCAAGACAAAGTGCACCTGTACTGTTCCATCAAAGTCAGCACAGTGCTGTTATTGGACGTTTTTGATCTCAGATACATTAAAATACATCTTTGTTCTTCCAGAACTTGATGTATTGCCAACAATTTCAGATACCCAAATTCCCCCAAACATTTTTTTTTCCTCCAAACTGTTTATTAAATGGCATATTTGTTAAACCCAGAGGGACTCAAAGCACATATTTTTTGTTCTTTTAGTTTGTATTGTTGCTGACTTTGGGCCAGATATATCCTGTCAACCGCAATATTTTCTCCTCAATGTATTCTTTTCAGTGAAATGTACAAAATGTTACAACACTTTGAGCAGCGTGGCACTCGTCCATGATTCACTTGATTCATGTCTGAATACTATCCACAAAATGACCATCTCCCACCAGAGTTGTACTGTGGCTACTGGTAAAGTGGAGCAAAAAACTGTATTTCAGACTGATTTACAGGAAGACAAAAGAATAGGGACACAACAACCACATTAAAATATATCTAAGAAGAGCAATAGTAACATTCAAGAGATCCGTTTCAAGAAATGTAAGCATAAACAACGCAATGTTAAAACATAAGAACTGATTATATAATCTTTGAGCTTTTACTGTAAAGCTAGAGCACACAGTAAACATTTTAGGGATTTTTTTTTCTTTTCCAGAGCTTAGATTATTTCTGCTGAGTGAATACTTCTCCAGACACCTCGGAGCAAACCGTCTGACAGTCATGCCTGGGCCCTGAACGAGTTCATCTCAGATGGGTCCCCACCCACGGCATTCTTTAGGTAGTAGAAAATGATGCAATAATTATCGGTAACACTTTATTTGAAGGGGGGTGAATAAGACTGTCATGACACTGTCATAAACATGACATAACACCTGTCATGAACATCATTAAGTCTTCATGAATATTTATGACTGTTGTCATAAAGCGTCATTCGGTATATCATGACACTTTTAATACAAAGTTGACATTATTCAAAATGTCTTCGTTATGACAACTTGTCATTAACCAAGAAATCATGATCTAACATAAATTTGTCATAATAGTAGTCATAATGATTTAATTATTACACTAGCAAAAGCTTTAACAAAACAATAATTAATATTTCCACTTGCTGAAATAAAGCAAAACAAGTAGGACAAGCAATAAAGATTTCAGGAAGCTTTATTACACTGTCAAATGATTTAATAACAGACTCATTAACAATTTCTTTTACATAAGCTAAAGTGGAACAAGTAGCACCAGTTATGAATATGTCATTAAGTGTTATTACAGTGTCCTTAATATTAACTATTACCTCAAGTAAAGTGAAACAAGTTAAATTGAAACTAGTAGCAACAATTATAAAGATGTAATTTAGTATTACAGTGTCAAATGCAATGCTAACAGAGTTATTGATAATAAGTCATACCTCAAATGAAGTGAAACACACTGGACTACTTATAACTACCATCATAACTGTAGAACAAACCCTTTGTACATTGGAATAAAACAAAAGATAACTTGTTTGTTCTAAGATAACAGAGGGTTTAACGTCTGGTCAGTATATTGTTACTCTGAAATGCTGATTGAAAAACTAAAACAGAATTACTTGTTCTTTAACTTAAGAAAATAGGTTCTTTCAACAGTAACATT
>NW_015113349.1:165533-186402 GCF_001443285.1 Poecilia latipinna
ATATATGTATGTATATACATACATATATATAAACATGTATCCAATATATTTTATTCAGTATATCATTATTTATTTGTGTTTGTATATAAATATATATTGATATTACTAAATAATTTATTAAATAAATTATGAACGGCTGTGTGCTTTGTAATATGCTCTTCATACATCGATATCAGAATATTCCATTCCTATTCTATTGTTATAGCCACTAAGCATATTTAAATATGATGAACTATGTATTAAAAACATACTTAAAAAATACAATTGTTTATAAATGTTGCTTTGATAGATGTTTGAATAAGGTTTCCAGTAACAAAAAAGTGTGTTATGATCGATTAAATGCGCTGATACGTCATTGTATCAGCGCATAACACATAACGCTGAGTGGAGTGGTGGACCGATCCAAGATGGCCGCCCTAAATCTCGTCAGCGACAATAGGCGAGAGCGGTCCATGAGGCGTCTATCCTTATATTATGTCTATGGTTCTAACTTGTGTTAGGTTTGCGCCACAATATGGAAGATTTCTTCTTCACCAACACACTGCACGCCTGTTCGTGCACTGCTGCCTCTCACTGGTGGAGATGGTGTATTGCACTACCTTGTGTTTAGAAATGGGGTCCAACCGACCCCACACACGTAAAACTTGTATCATTTGCCTCAGTCCTCGCACGCACAAGGGTTAAAACAGCCTTAAATAATGTTTCAAATGCTAAGTTCATAAGTGCTTTGTAGACATCTTGCTGTAAAACTTTAGGATCGATTAAATTAAGAAAATTAAGACTAAACAACATGGCAGAGCTTTGTAATATTACTACATAAAGCTATTTTTTAAAGTTTAATCGGTAATACTTTTATAACAAATTTATGTCAGATCATGATGTCTTGGATAATGACAAGTTGTCATAACAAAGACATTTTGAATCATGTCAACTTTGTATTAAAAGTGTCATTATTTACCGAATGACGCTTTACAACAACAGTCATAACTATTCATGAAGACTTATTGATGTTCATGACAGGTGTTATATCATGTTTATGACAGTGTCATGACAGTCTTATTCACCTGCCTTCAAATAAAGTGTTACCTAATTATCTTTTAAAAGACACCATTAACATTCTCCCTCGCCCTTTTCTTCCCTTGCTTCCAACACAGTATTTCCAAACGTTCATTTTCAGAACAGGTACTGAGGGGACGTTTCCTGCCGTAGAAATGGTAAATAGCAGAACGTTAATCAAGTCCAGAGCACTTCCCATTACATTCAGGCATTCTCTCATTCACACACACTGATGGTGGAGAGCTACTGGACTGTATCCTCAGCCTCCCCGAGACACAACAACAGAGGAGAGGCTTCCACGACCCTCTGGCCATCACCAACAAGCGAGGCGGGTGAAGTGCCTCGCCGTAGGGAGCAAGGGTCGAACTGGCAACCCACCGATTACGAGACAAACTCCTCCCAGCTACTAGAAGAAATCTGAATGGGGAAACGTACTGTAGCAAAAGTACATGTTAAGTTTTATGGGCTGATCATAGTGTCTACATTCAAATGTTCAGTGACAGTGCAGTGCATACTTGGCTGTTTGAGAGCGAGCTGGACGTGTTTTTGAGCTGCTCAGGCTGCTAATGCAAGTTCTGCTGACAGAACATCCCTCACTTGCACAAATCAAACTAAAACAAAAGCTAACTCTGACGTCTACTTTAACCTGCAGGGTTTTCTGTCTTTGTGAACCCATTTGTTCAGAGTCAGAATATGCTGTCTCTTAAAATGTGACAAAACCTCCTGCAACTTTGTTTAGCATGTTTCCCTGTTCTTAGTAAAAACTTTAAGAAAGTGAGGTGGGCTCTCTTTTAGCCTGAACCTATTTATGCATGCACCATTAGCAAAATCAAAGCTGACATCTTTTTTGACTAATTGCTTTAATATTAGACATTTCTTCAACGTTCTTTTCATCAATCACAAACCTTTATGACAAATTTTAAAGTGTTTATAGCTAATTCAGTTACACTTTTACTCTTCTGTTCTCAAAAAGGGGCATTAAGTCCACTTCACTTAAGACAAATGGCTCCTATTAAGCAGAACATGATAGGTTTGGCTTTTTTTCTCCCCCTCACAGGTTTTGTGCCAAGATTGCGGGTGATGAATAATGAAGCTTTTTAAATCTGAATTTAACGGAAAGATGCATTAGCAGAGTCTCTAATATTAGCTTTGTGTTCCAGTAGAGGGGGAATTTAATTATGAAATATGATTGCTCCCCATCTCCACCATCATCTCTGACGTGTTGTTTATGAAATAGGAATCAAAAGGATAATTGACCGACATCCAGCTGTTCGCTCACCTGCATATAAATGGGAATATTCAGCAAAGACAAAACTGCATCCGGGAGAAGTTGAGAAAAATCGAAATAGGTAGAATGTTCCAGGGAGGCAGGTTTAGTTTAGGATTTGTTTTTGCAACGCCTTATATATATATATTTTTTTTAATATAATTTGGAAAAACAGGGAAAACATGACAAATACTAATAAATATAAAAAGCATATGGTTTGGGACTTTAAAATCTGTTTATTTGGTTTTTCGAAGCACCAATTTTATCAGACACCATTCTCTTTTATTTCTCTCAGCAATTGCTATAGCAGCAAAAATCGGCCAATGTACCACCAAAGATCTTACACTTTGCATTGTCCGTGGTGGGCAGAGCCACATTAATTAACTAACTAACCTATAAACGCCTGTTCAGTGAATGAATAAGATTGCCATATCTCAATCTATATTAATTCATCAGAAAGTTATGTCTTTGATCACAAAAATAACACATTGATTTAATTAATCTAAAGATGTATTTTGCAAAGACAAACAAGGCAGACCTCAGTTTGATTAAGACGCCTTTTGCATTTACACTTACCCTGGAGGAGGTGTGCAAAATAAATGACATGACAAAACTCCCATGTTGAGAAATACCATCTTTCGCTGTAGCAAATCTGCAGTCAAAGCACACAGTGCATGCTCCACACTTTGGGAGCGAGAGAGGAGAGGTAATTAGTAATTGGAAACAGGACCGTAACAAGCCTTGAACTGGTATTGCTGCATAGCAAGACGGCATCTGGTGATTCTCCCGTCAGTGTCTGTCATTCTTTCCAGGCTTTGTGGTCAGTTTGAAGGAGGAACTCTTTTCCAAACAAGCGATCCATGAATGAGTCAAGTATCCATTTAAAAGCCAAGGCTTCCTTTTCCACATTTTACCCCTCCCTTGGTAACAACTTATCCAGCCAACAGGACGGCGGTCTTCTGGTGGTCCCTCCAGAAGCACAGCCACGAGACACCTGGCAAAAAAACACTTTTGGGGTAAAACGCGGTCCCAACTCTATACTAATGTAATAACATCGGATTTTGTTTGAATGTTTTTTATTAGTTGACATATTTATGCTTCAGAACTGCTCAATGTGAACCGACTAACCAATGAACGCTTGTTCAAATAAACACAAGTGGAATTGCTTCAAGATAATATGGCCTATTTATTATGAATTTATTTTTGATTGAATTCAGTCAGAGTTGTTGACACATCATGCAGAAACATCGACGCACAGCATCTGGAAGACGTTCTGAAGAATCAATCAGTATCAAATTGACTTAAAACAAAAGCTCAGTATATCTTTGGGGCCTCAAAACATTGGGCGCATAAAAAAAACCCCCAAAAAAAACCTGATCAAATTAATCGTAATTTGATTAGCAATTAACCACAATAGCGTGACCACTGATAGGATTGGAAACAGTTTTCTGCTCTGCTGGCAAACTGGAATCCCAGCATTTACTTACAGCCATCATCAACCCTGACATTTCTCCAACCTATGACCAGCCCTGACGAGGCCTCAGCAGTGCCCTTCGCTAACCCTTTTGATTTATTCTCTGACAATGACGAATAAATTGGCTCAAGTAATATTTATTTGAAACCGTTTTTTTTTGTTTTGTTTTTTTCTGCTCTTTGTAAAACGTTTGAAACTGATTCAGTCTTTGCAAAGGAAAGCATTCTATAAAATACCTCATGTGCTGTCATGGAGCCAGAGTACACACTCGTCCGGCTCTGATGGAGCGACTGAGGCCAACACCTGCCTGGAGAATGTGTGTTCTGAAAATAACAGTGCTGGAAGAGCCAAAATGTAGATCATGGGCCAGGAAACAAAAAAAAAAAACAAAAAAAAAACACACACACACACACACACACACACAAATCTGAGGGGGGTGAGCTCAGATGAATCTTTTGCCGATTAAATAATAGACTGAATTCTTTAAACAGATATGTGCACAAACTGGACTAGTTCAATTCCAAAGTCACCGACCAATTGATCTAACGATGCGCTGCGTTCAGAACTTTACAGGATATTGCAGAGTCAATTCGCAGCCCAGCCTAGTGGTGAGTAAACAGAGAAAATATATTTATCAAGGGTCAGAGAAAACAAATATTAAGATGGAAATTAGCTGAATCAGCAAATAAACTTATGTAAGAAGAAAATATGTTCGCCAGACCCTGCAAGAGTTAAGGCCATGAGAACATTGTTTGTATTTGGTATCATTTGACATCAACATGTTATTCATGGAAAACTTATTGCAGAAGTTTGCGTGTGTGTGTGTGTGTGTGTGTTTTAGCATTTATCACTTTGTAAGGTCCATTTTAGTCCCACAAATACTTAATGTTGTAAAGAGCCACTGCTCCTTCCCATAAGAAGAAGTGCAGTTTTTTTGTGTTGTGAGGTTTAGGACTGGAGTGTGAATTGAGTTTAGATTTCAGTAAAAATTAAAAGTAATAGTTGGGTTTAAAAGTAAGGGTCCTGGCTAGGCTACAGAAACAAATGAAAAAATGAATGGAAGTCAATGAAAAGTCCTTGTGAAGACGGAAAGGACATATGAGTGTGTGTGCGTGTGTGTGTTCCTTGGTTGAACAATGTGCCATTTGTCCATATGACAAACAATCTTCTGTTTAGTCTGCAGTGAACTTCCGTGTTCAGGCCTAAAACGTGGGATTACATAACTGACCTTACAGCCAGTTTCTACACAAAATAGTGTCAAAACACTCATTTACATTGAGCCGAAGATAAAATTCTTGATTACACTTGAGAGTTTTTGTGTTGTTTTGTTTTTCTGTAGTGTATAATTATGCATTTGGATAAACTTTTGTTGGTATTTCATATTTGAAAACTTTATTCATCAACATTTTCTGCACCTGCCTAATCCTAAAGGTTCTGGCATGGGGTGGACTGGAGTCTTATCACAGGTACACCCTGAGTGTGTTACGAGTCCATTGAAAGGTGACACCAACACTCGCTCCAACTGTCAATTGACATCACACAATTTTTTTGATGTGGAAAAAAAATAGAGGAAAAAGTAGAAAACCAACGCATGCTCATGAAGAACAACCAAAATCTGTATTAAAAGGCAAAAAGACAGAACAGATGAAATATGAGCCACTGGCCTGAATGGAAGTAATAACCATAATTTAAATTTTCAGTTCAGTCAAGTTTATCTATCCAGTGACAATTAAAAATGTGATTGTAAGGCACCAGGCAAGAAAACAAACAAAGTACAAATTCAGTTCATATCAGTCCAGCTCATTCAAATCACATAGTTAGGCTGAGGTCCAACTACAGTAAGTCAATTTCAGTCTTAATTATTTTAATACAACAAAATACAATTCAGTTTATAGCGTATTCCTATTTTGTAAGAGTGGCTGAGATTTAAATGAGTCTCCTGAGCAAATATGACGAGACAGTGGAGAGGAAGGACTCCATTTTAGCAGGTCGTCTAGATGTTCCAAGAAGATCTGCGTAGAGAACCTCATCTGCCCTTTGGATTTAGTTTTAACATGCAAAACCAGAAAAGATGACACCGTCGATGGAAGGCAGGAGAAAGCCGTACAGGAAGCTGTACATTTGATATTGCCTGGCGGCATTAGTCACCGGTATACTGGCATTTTCATTTCCTGGAAAGCGGCCTGGCACCACCCGCCAACACTCCTCTGTTTTCCGTCTGTCCACTCAAGCCGCGGCTGAAGAAAGAAAGTACAGTGCTGTGGAATGAGTGTGACTTTAAATGAGCCTCGCTGAACATTTGACATACCACTGGCACTGCATCACACGTCTGCTTCTTCACATATCAGCCGTTTTCGGCTCACCACACCAAGATAGTCCCATTACACTGATTACAGCCGTGCACACCGGCGCTAATTACGCAGAGCGGTCTTTGATCCAAGATTACATCGGCTGCATCGCAGATAAGGATCACTAGCGTAGACGGAATATGCAAACTACCGAGTAACGCATATAGAGCCCTTTTACGTTGCACGACTCCGTCAATCACTCTTCAACAACCTGTGCCTCCGCAGAAATGCAACCATGCTGGTCAGCATCACTCAACAGGTCTGGACTGACGGGAATAACATCCAGAAGTTCATCGAGATCTGCCTCAGCTTGCGCCTGCTAACGTAATTGCTCCAAAATCCTTGGACACTGTCCACATGAAAAACATGTCTTATAAGGTTTAAGCAGCAAAAAAATAAAATAAATAAATAAATGATTTTCCCAACCTAACCATTTGCATGGGCAGTGCCTTGCAAAAGCAAAAATATTCTTTTTTTTTTTTTTCCCCCACAGGTAAAATCTCAAATCTGTGGCATGCATCTGTATGAATTCCTCTTCACTTTACTTATAATAAAATAAACTACCTTCAGAAGTCCTCTAATTAGTAAATAAATTCCACCTGTGTTCAATTTAACCTCTATATAGATTCAACTCATCTGTGAAGGAATTGCTTGTTCGCTCTCAAACTTGTGTGAGCTTGAGTTGTTTTGCCAAAAAGAAAGAGCAAAATTAAGTCTCTTGACGTACAATGTTGGCAGAGACATACACCAGGAACCTACCAAGCATTTGTTTTGCATTTTTCTTTTGTCTACAGCAAAAGAAAAATCTTGCAACTTGATAAGATGTGGAAGATAAGCTCAAATAGAATGAATACTTTCCACCAGGGGTCCTCAGACCCAGTCCTCAGGGGGCGGGGGGGCAGCATCCTGCAACTTTTCAATGTTTCTCCTGTTTCAACACCCCTGCGTCGAATAATGAGGTCATTCGCAGGACTCTGGGAAAACCTGACTGCACACTGGGGAGGCAATTCAGACATTTGAGTCAGGTGTGTTGGACCAGGGCGCATTTAAAGTGGTAGGACACCAGCCCTGGAGGCCTAAATTTGAGTTGGAGTCAAACTAAAGTAAAATTAATGCAAACAATTATTTAGCAAAAAAAACTATTTAAAGACAAAACAGTCTAATGCATATTTTAAGACCAATTACCTATACATTTAACCACTGATTCATTGCACTTTTTGTACAAACAAGATGCAAAAACTGAAAACAGACATGCTGCAACATTTGCCTTGCTTAAAGTTTTCTGTTTAAAAAAAATTAAAAATTGACAGCTGCCTTCACAGAGTTGACAGGAACCTCCATGTTCTTGTTGTCATCCTTTAATTATCCCAACTATGCATGCACCGAAAATGTTTGATGTTGCTATGGCAAGGTTGTGATGCGCTGTGGGCCACTTGCACACGGATGGATTAGTCCATCTTGTCCCACAGTTTACACTTCCCACTCAAGAGGTAAAAACCCTCCCGAAAAAGAAGCTCAGATATTTATCCGCTGCGACCTTTAAGGCAACACGCAGCTCCTGCAGGATGAAGACGGGAAAGGCGAAATCCACGCGAGGTTTAGCGCCGTGCCAAGCGGTTTAGAGATAACGGCGAGCCCAAAGGCTCAATTGTTCAGAGCAAAACCAGTATATCCATTTGGACGCATGTAGTTTCTGCCGCAGCAGGTGGGTGCTTGAAAAAGAAGACTTATCGCGACAGTAATCAGTGAGTCACTTAGCATATTTGTCCTCATTTGCCGTAAATGTTGGCATTTTATGCGCGCACGCAAGCCGAGGCAACCGCCTCACTGACCTCCTGGGACCTCATGAGACGGTCTGATAAAGTTGTCAGACAGAAACAACAACATCTTGTGCATTAACCAGCTCTCATTTCTTTCCTTCCGTACCACCCACAGATTCAGGGGGAAATGGTTAAAGCTTCATTTAATGTGTTTATAAAAGCAAACAAACAAACAAAAAAAAAAAACTTTACTCTTTCACAGGGGGGGGGGGGGTGGGGGGGTTGCAATATTTGAATGAGTTTTACAGCACTTTGACAATTATCTACACCGGATGTATTGAAGTCACTTATTGTACTGAAGAGAAATATCCCAAACATTTTGGTGGATGTCCCTTCATTCTCGTTCCTGCTACAGAAAAAGACCTCCTGATAAATTTAAGTCGCCAGCCAGCAGCCAGGTTTATTCTTACCTCCTGCTCTAACAAAATTTATTTGGCTGAGCGAGAAATGCCAGAAACTTAAAGTGATTTGTCTGAGGAAAAACTTTATAGGCAGTCTGGAGAAATGCGATACAACTCCAGGGGAAAGTTTTTGTGCCTGCCCTCTCTCTCCAGCAGGCTGCCCTTCACTGACCCCGTTTGTCTGAGCGAGGATGATAAACTGCATGACACCTGCCTACGTTCCCACTGAGAGGGGCCGATAGGGACCGTGCTTCTGGGAGAAACAGTTTTCATTTTTAAAATTCTCATCCGCAGTAAGTCTTGTTTAAAAACTCGCTCAACTCAATGAACTCCTCAAATGCGAAAGAGTTTGGCATCTACTTTGCCTAAGTCCACTGAACACTGATTTTAGCCAAAGTCTGACTAGTAACTTTGCAACTGTACAATAATTATTAATCAATGGTAGTCAAATTCATGTAAAGATATTTGTTTGATTGGAGATTACATTATTTATGCAGGGCTTTGTAAGAGTAGCCCAACACAAAGCAGCACAGTATTAGTGAGATGTGTATAAAAAAAAAAAAAAAAAAAAAAAAAGGATTCTGGGTTTTCAGAAAATTTCTAAATTGGAGTTTTTCTTGATGGCTTTCTTTCAGCAGTCGACTCAAGCTCCACGTTTGCTAAGCAGTTGTAACACACAGTGGCACTCATGGTCAGACAGACACATTTTCATTCGGAAAAGGTTCCAACTGAGCTAAAATAAATGTGAATCAAAACAAGCATCCCCTTTAAACAATCATTATATAATGCTTTTTTTGTCTGTGCCATTTGCTATCTTACTGCGTAGCCTCCGTCATGTTTTCATTCTTGAGAAGAATTGTTTGACGGATCAGAAACGTTTTGATGCAAACTGTGTTTATTCCGTGACATTTTTTTTTTAAACTTTGGCTAAAAATTTAACTACTGTAAATATTACAGAGGTGGTTAATTAATTAATTACAATGGTAAAATTTTGTTAAAAAAAAAGAAAAAAGAAAGAAACAAAAAAACAATCTAATGTGATGCTGGAAAAGACTATTGTTGTGCAGTAAGCAGTTGCCCTTACTTATTCAAGCCTAAAATACGATCTCGGAAGCAAAGCATGTTGCAGCAAGCACAGACGTCGCCAACGCAAACATCGGCGTCCACGGTTCCACGGAGGAGCTTTCTGCTTTGTGAGATCAAGCGTTTAGGCACCCCACCTAATGGCTGTCATAGGATATGCAAGGATTTCTCAAAGAATCAAAGCAACACTCCAGGTATGTTTTTGATGAGGGAATAATATGATATAAAGCTCTTCAACGTTGACTTTACATAAAACACCTCTTTTAAACAAGACGAGTATAATCTTCCCTATACATTATTTCCATATCAGTGCCTCGTTAGAAGATTTTTTTTGTCACGTTACAACCAAACATGTCTGCCCACCGAAACTGACAAGCTGGTTTAAGAGAACATCCACTAAAGAACTGCAGTGTGTGTGCAGCGTAAAGACCTGAATGAAAATGTCAAAAAGGCTCATAAAGCAAATGGATCTCATTGAAGTTCTGTTGGTTACTGACATCTGAGATTTTCAAAGAGTCGTTAAAACCAGAGTACTGGTGGCCAATTTTAACACTTATGCACGTGCGACTTTCTTCTATCCACTGCTGTTCTCATGCACATGAACACATGTATCCTTCCAGCACACGTGTGTGTGCGTGTGTGTGTGAGCGCTCCTTGAAACATTACATCACCACTGCATTCTCATTTCCCCTTGTTTTTCTACCTTCCAGTCCATAAAATGAGATCACTCCACTGATTTCACTCCAGTTGTTGTGGTTCGAGGGCATGTGGGAGGCATTCCACTGCACAGACACAGATCACAAGTCTGTACACAGCCGCTCATCCAGCTGTGCAATTCCTAACAGCTGCACAACAGTGAGTTATGACACTTGAGAAAGAACACCAGGCCCGCTCAATTAAATTTTAACTTATGTTGACGGGAGGGAGGGGGCTCTTATGTGGCAGCAAGAGTGATTTAATATTATTGCTTGAACTGTGCTGATGGCATAACTAGCCCAACTACAAACACTTAATTAGGAGCACTAATGAATATGGCTTCAAATTGCTAAGTGGCTTTTCATCTCAAAAGGAAGCTGTTAATCTTATGCAAAATATTTGTTGCCATCTGAGGCCCTCTAGTGGAAAGCCTGGAACGCTACATAAAGGCCAATTTGTCATAATGAGAATCAAAAACCGTATTGTTAGGTTGTGTAAAAGCCAAATAAAATTTTACATTGTTTTTATTTATGAACAAAAAAATGTTTTAAAATATGGTGTCTCAACTTTTCAATTCTGCTATCTTTTATTAACTTTCTTTTGCAAAACATCTCCATTACATTCCCCATCATACTAGATGGAGGATGTGCACGTTTCAATTGCAGCTCTGGCTCTTCATTTAGTGTAGTTGTTCTTTTGGTAGATCAGCCTTTGAAATGTTAATGCATCTTAACCTCAGAACATTGCAGGGTCAAATTGTGTGGAAAAGAAAAAAAACAAAACATACATTTTCCCAATTTGACTCTGTATTTAGTTGCATTCATCCTCCTGTCACCTCTGTCTGTTTCTCTGTCACTGCCGAAGAAGATGCAGCAATGCACATCTTGCTATTTTGAATCCAGTCCAAAAACATCAATTATCAGTGTTGGTGACATCTGACCAGAGGCCCTTGTTCCACATGTCTACCGTGTCTGCTGCAGGGCTCCACAGGGCTTGCACAATTGCTTGTTGTTGTCTCAACAACCTTAGCTGTCGATCCCTGCAGCTCCTCCAGAATTGCTACGGGTACTTTCTGATAAAACACTTGTCTTGTCTACTGGTTTGGCTTAGTTGGGCAGCCATGTCTATGAAAAGTTTTGAATTGTGCCATACTCACATGGTCAGATTGAACAGAGGTCAATCAGATGCCCAAAACTTTTGGATACTGTTCTATAAACTCTCTGTTAAACTCCTCCCCGGCTTTATTTCTGACCTGCCTGGAGTATTCACACAACAACTGTATTTATACTGACATTCATTTACTCACAGGTGAACGAAGGAATATTCAGGGTCTTGCCATGCTTTTCATTCAGACACTGGGAAAGAGTGGAGCATAATGACGGCAAAAGGTCTGTAAACCACTCAGAACACAGTGCAACTAGGAGGAAACGAAGAACAGTTTTATTCCATAAAGTCAAACTAACCACTAAAGTTAGATATCATGAAACTGAGAACAAATGTTTTTTTCCCCAGGACGTCATCTGCCAGTTTTTTATGATGACAAACACTGTGATTATTTTATGATGGCTTTATGGGGAAGAAGGGTGCTGCGGTGTGTGCGTGTGTGCGTGTGTTTGTGTGTGCGCGCGCGTGCTGGTGTAGTTCTGCATGTTGAATTTTGGCAATGATTGCTTTGCCCATTTACTTTCGCTTTGATTTGTTTTTTTTCTTTTTCGTGGACTTGCCTGGTTTTCCTTTTCTACCTGTAACAGTTTCATTTCAATTCTACGTACCTGTTTGTCCAAATTTTAGTTCTTCCTGTTTCCTCAAAATTCAGGTATTACTGTGGTGGAGTCTTCAAAGGAAACTCCATCGCAAGTTTTGTGTCAAAAATATTTAGCAATATGCATTTCTAATGTGGGTAAAAGCTGTACTGTAGAAAAAAAAATATGTATCCGCCTATTGTCTGTTTTACAAGCTAATCTTTACGTTGTCAGAGAAAGTGCATCTTCTTGACAGTTTTCATTTTTAGTTCTTCAATGACAAAACTATTCACCTGTTTTGTGTCCCTGAATTAAATTTATCTCTTGTATCCTTTCCATTTTGTGATGTCATAACCTTTTCCAGTGATTTTTTTGTTACCAGATGCATCATTGCGCGAGAATTTCCTGAGACTATTTATAGTTTGACAGACAGCTGGATTGTAATGTGTCTGGATGAGGTTATCGTTATGCAAGTCCTGTAACAGTATTGTTAAATGCACTTCTGAATATAAATTATGATTCAAAATGGATTTTTGTGCATTTATAGGACACAACTTGTCATGAAGCTTTGTCATCAGAAAGTTGGGCGAAAGAGGATCTGACTCAAAATACAATGAAACGCCAAATTTCTCTGGCTAACCACAGAGATGAGAAACCATTTCTATTTGTTATTTGCTATTGTCAAACAGGAAAAACAGAAAATGCCGCTGTTGTTTTGTTGGTGTTCCAGCCTTGAAAACCTGATTATAACAATCGCCATTTACGTGCATTAATACAGCAACAATTCTGTAGACAATTAGCATTATTATGGCGACTGCATGAAAGAAGAGCAGAAAACAAACAGGCCAAATAAACAGCTCCGAGTTCATTCAGAAGTGGACAACATGACATCAATGGCATACCTAATAAAAATGGAGGTGTAACAATACATCCAGCTCATGAAAAAAACAAAAAAAAACAAAACTAAATTGGATTCAGAAGAATTAAACAGAAGACTCTGGAGCCCTGTTTCCTCTCCCCAACTCCTATTTTATTTTATTTGTTTATATAAACTTTATCAGTCACAAACTGTAATCAGTGTTGAGTAATCCAGTTAAGGTCCAAATAAGGCAGTTTTTATCCCCGTCTCTTTCCACGCCAGTCATGGTGCAAAGAAATATTTAGTATTTTTGTATTTTCACACATAGAATAGATCAGACCTATTCTATGTTAGATATCTTACATCTAATATCTTACATTAGATGTAAGACTCGAGGAACAGAGTCTTACATCTAATGCATGGATTAGGTTTTCAGGGTTATTCTTTGACAGAAAATGTAATTTTTTTTATATTTTTCAAATGATAAAAAAAACAGATTTAGTAAAATAGTTAACATGACTTTTGAAATGTAAATTACTGTCTACTATTACACCCAAATTTTGTGCTTTGTCTCTAAATTTTCGAAGCATCTTGATTTAGTCTTCCGAAGCCAACTCCTTATAAACACTTGCAGAGCAGCATTTATACGTGATGAGATGGTAAATGGGAGATCGTGCACTGATCGGGTGTGATTGTTTTCAAGCTTCCAGAGAGGCTAAATAATCAAAAAGAGCACGGGAATGAGTGCAAACACAGATTTACCATGGTTTCTGTTGGGTTATTAACACAACATTCCTTTTACTTATACTTAAGTATTTGTACTTGGGGAAACAAGTAAACATCGTCGGTTCAAGTTGCATACCTTCCTTGGGCTGCCTTTCGGTTGAACACATTTGGATTTCTGCCTGCAGCTCGAGGCAGAACAGCTGACGCTTTTTCCACCAGGCTTTGTTCTACTGGCTCACAAACTTTGTCGTGTGAAAGAATTCGGCGTTACAAGAACATGAACCGTGACGATAAATAAAAATGTTTAACTTAAATGTTTTGCTCAAGACAATGTGACAGTTCAGCATTATTCTTATTCCCCCCATCGCTAACTTCCCTGTACTTACTGGTAAGAAAGAAAACCCCTATGGCATAATGCTGCTTTTTTTTAAAGGCTTCTTTTTTTTTTTTTTTTTGACCAAGCATTCATAAAACCCAGCTTTGTTCAAGACGCAGTTTCAGAAAAGGGTATTCGTTCTGTAATGCGTAACTTTGCAGCCCCTTCAGCTCTCTTATTATCATGGCATAAACATGCAGGAGATGCTCCTGAGGACCTTTTTTGTGACGGGGTTAACCATCTTCTACATGTTGTTGTCTGTTAATTTATCTGCAGATTAGAGGAAGTGGTTAGATAAGCCCATCAGGAAGTTCAGCTCTGTCCTAGGATAACCCCTTTGACCACCGTTAGACAATGTCTCCCACCTCACACATGAATGTGTTGCAAAACCAGAATGCTTCTTCAGTGACAGATCGCAATAACATAGGTATTTACTCACAGCACCCTGATGAGCTTTCTCACCGTCACTGCTTACAAACTCGACAAGTGTTTATATACCTGCTGCCATTTCCACAATTTTTCTCATTTTAAATAACATTGCTTTTGCACAGTTTTTTTTCCCTTTTTTATGCAGTCACCTACATGCGCATTTCATATATTTAATTTTTTTTTTTTTTTTTTTTTTTTTTTTTTTTTTTTTAATTGACATGACACCGGCTCTATTTCCTGGCGGAAGTAGAGCAAATCGACGACAAAACAGACGGTGTTGTAATGGCGGAGGAAGTGGAGCTCAATGTTTTGTAATTGGCGTTCCAATTCGAGCTCCATTCCAGCAGATGGCGGTAGCGCGCATCGAAATGTTGTTTACCAAGTGGCATAAAAAAGAAGAAAAAAACCAATACGTTACCCAAGATATTTTTTGAGTTATTTTTGCCTTGTAACACTGAGGCAAATACGACGGACAAGAAAGTTATCCAACGAGTCCTACATAAGGAAAGGTTCTTTGCGGGAAACAACAAATAAAGTCCAGTCTTCCGCAGCCGGAGGGAGAATGAGTGGCACAGAGTCTCATTGGATATGAGTGTGAAAGATTTTGTACATGGAAAACTGATGAGTAATGACCGTGCTTGTGAAAATCTGCCTTCAGGAAAATGCTTTAAAAAAAAAACATTAACATGAAAAGGGGCTTAAATGTAAATACCGTAGTTGCTGCAGCACATGTTTTCATGCTGCCATAGAGCTACAATTGGAATTTACACACATAAAATCAAGCATCTACCTTCGCTGATGGTTGAGTGGGCAGTTAAAGGGTTAATTAAGTTTGTCATTGTTATCCCTTATAAAAAGGGGAGAAATACAAGAGAATAAATTATCAGACGAAACCAGTGCGCCTTTACTTGTTCTTGTATTATTTGTAAAGAGCGCACGAGTCCCCCTAGTGGACTCTTGACTATGGCGCCAATGCACTGCCCTTTCAGACAAAGGGCTATATTTCTTGCACACACCAAATCAAATGAAATTAGGATAATCAACAATTGGATCTAACATTAGAATGGTCAAATTAATATACCCTGCAACATCATCAATAATACTGATTGTTTAAAAAATGAAACAGAAGTAACTTTTATAAAATTAAACTGTGATCAGCAGTCTGCACCACATGTTCATCTGCACCTGGGTAACTGGTAGTAAACATCCCATTGTTTTTGTCATACCTAAATTAATTGATAGTCAAGTCAGAGATTAAAGAGGCAAAAAAAAAAAAAAGCTGGAATCATAGATCTTAATTCAGTAACTTTGTTTGGTAGAACCTAACCTTCAAAGTCCATTTTTTCCTAATCTCTTACAGTGTTTTATAATATCTGGAGGCACACCTGCATTGTAGATTATCATTTCAAGGCAAACTCGTAAGTACAGTAAATAAAGTCAGCGATTTAATCATTCTTTTAACATTAATTGATTGAATGTGCTGTAAAATGTCCTACTTGTGACATGTTATGCAGAGAACATTTGAGTAATCCAAAAAGACTGGCTTTTTTTTTTTTGTACCTATAACCTCACAGATGTAGTACACCCTTAGTAGTTTCGCTGCTTTAATTTGGGTCAAGGCGTTTTGGATTTCCTGTGAGGAAAAAAAAAAAACCCTGGGCATATCTGGGACTATTTGAATAGCCTCAGAAATTTCAGAAGACAGATAGGATAGCTGTCTTCAGCATACTTGCACCAGGTTGGCTGTGAACTAAACAGATGGCTCTTTAACAAAATGAAAATGGAAGGAAAAATAAACATCCTTGCAACCTGACAGTAAACAAGGAGGGACTGCACCAAGTGGCGTTGCTGTCATCCATCGGGTCACATGGAAAGTGGAGGGTACAAAAACCCGAGAATACCGCTCTTTAAAGAGTCACCCGGTGAAACGATTTAGTGGAAGTGAGTAATAAAATCATCGATCATTTTCCTCCCAATCCAGAAGCATAGAAAGTGAAGTTGGACTTTTTCTATTCCTGGCAAAAAGGGAAATGAAAGAAGTCCATAAAATGAGAGAACCGTATAAAACTGAGAAGAAGGCAGGAGAGCCATCAAACCTGAGGCTTGAAAATAAGGTAAGCAGACTTCAGGCTGTCTTGTAATAATAGTCTTGTGTAGAATAAAAAATGTAATTATGAATTACTGCTACATGCAAGAATTATGTGTAACATATTGATCTGGATTTGTATGTTTTAAGAAGTATACAAAAAGTAAGAAACAGTCGCTGTGATTTCAGATAAAACTAAATTTCAGTTCATTGACTTCAACTCTTGTACTTCTAAATCTTGGCATCAGTTTTACGGAAGGTACATTGTATACTATGATTTTTTTTGATTCGGTAATAGTTTTTTTTTTTTTTAATTCATGTTGTCTTTGTATGCTTTTTATTCTTCCTTTTTGTGATTCAGATGAAGCTGTTTGTTGTCAGCATCCTGTGTGCATTTCTTCTGGTCAGCAGCCAAAATCCAACAAGTCACTGGACTCTCCAGCCAAACGGTATAGTTCATATTTAGAAAAATATATGAATTCTTTATTGTAAACACAATTTTCTAGAAATGCAATTATAAAACATAGCAATAACGGTTTTGACAACTGACTCTCTTGTCTCTTTAAAATCTATCATTGAGATAATTATTTATAGAGAGGACAGAGAGGATGTCGCAAGGCATGTGTGAAAACAGTTTGTAACTTAAATAAATGTAGTAATCATAATAGAGTTGTTTGTTTTTCTAACAGTTTATTAGCGTCTTATATTAGGGATTAGTGACTGTAGAGCAGCTGAATTTAGATTCTTATTTTAAATTTGAGACTTTGAAAGCAATGCAACAATTTCCAGTATGTTACATTGCCTGTGGGTGGAAAGTTCAAAAGGATAAAAAAAAACACATTAACCGTACTCCATTTGTCCTTTAGTTTGCTTTTAGTCTTAATCTCTCTTACCTTCAACTGCAGCTATTTCACAACATGCAGAAAATATTTATTTTTCTGACATTAACATGATCCTGAAAATAGATAACTTTAAGTGTGGCAGCACTTGCGTATGAGATCAGATTATATATATTTTTTTCTTTTTTAGTTTCTTACAACCTGGTTGATGATTTGGGGTGATCAAGCTCAAACCCCTTCAATTCCTTCCAAGTACGATTTTGTTTGTTTAAGTCTATCGCTCACGTCTTTCTTTTTCTGAATATATGTGGGATTGCCGCCTCGCAGTTCTGGTGCTGGAAGTTGATGGCAAGCCGGGACAACAGCCGATCAGTTGCCTGGAGATGCCAGAGAACGTTGTGACGAGCGACAACCACAACCAGGATATTATTTGGAAGAAGAATGGAGTAGAGGAGGCGCAGAGAGGAAACTGGTACCTGGTGCGGTTAGTGGAAAGCTTGGGAGGGGGCAACTACACGTGCCACAGCCCGGATGGAACGCTCCTAAATTACACCGAGGTCCTGATCCAGCAAAACGAAACCAAGAGACGGAGGATTCTTGTCAAAAACCAGCAACGTACTGTCGTGCTCAGTTCTATCCCTAAACCAGTGGTCTCAAATTGCATCCTTTGAGGGTCGGTGTCCTGCAACTTTTAGATGTGTCTCTTGTCCTACACACTTCAATTAAATGGCTAAACTACCTCACTAGTAAGGCAGTCAAGTCCTTTAGAGCTCTAACAAGCTAATATTGAAGTAGAGAGACAAAAGTTGGAGGACACTGACCCTTGAAGACTGGAGTTTGAGACCACTGCCCTAAACCATCTCCTGTCATCTTTTTTTGTTTCATTAGAGGATTATTTGAAGTGTTCCACTCAGAACTACAATGGGGAGTTTCATTGTTCTTGGACATGGGACAGCAAACGTGTTGGCAAAGCTGCATTTATCAAAGCTCAACGGTAAGCTCTCGTCACTGCAGGTGTGGTTCTGTCTTTGGCTCTCGGATTTGACACTCTGCCTACCGTGGGACAGTGACATCTTCTATTCAATAGCTGTTCTTGATGTTCTCTGCGTCGTCTGAACAAACTCACTTGCCCATTTCAGCATGTCCGATGGCCAGAACAGCCACTGCTCTGTGGAGCCCAGTCGCCACCAGTGGATGTGCTCATCAGCTCAGAGCAACTTCAGCTGCTCTGTGGACGACAGCGGCTCCGGTATTTCCTGCCTGGACTGGCAGCACTGCCCGTACGCCGAGGAGAGACGGCAGGTCCAGGTCATTGTCTTTGTCAGGACCAATCAGTTTCTGCTGGAGAGCTACTCTAAGCAGTTTTACTTGTCGGAAATAGGTGAGACGTTTTGTCGCTTTGCCTTTCTTATGGATGCAATTTCTAATCTCTATGTTTTTTTTGTTTTTTTTTTGCGTGCTCTGAATTCATATTGTCTTTGTTTGTGCGTCTGCCCCTGCGTCAGTGAAACCGGACAAGGTGAGGATTAGCAAGGTCAACAAAACCTTGGTAGAGTGGAGTTACCCGAGCTCGTGGAACACGCCGTACTCCTACTTCCCTCTGACGTTCCAGATCTCACAGTCCAGCCGACAGTGCAGAAAGTGTGAAAACCCATGCACAGAGCTGAAGCATTCGAAGGTAGAAATAATTCCTACAATGGATGAGTTAAAGCCGAGTAAAAAAATAAATAAATAAAATAATGGATCAAATGATAAGAGAAACAATACATAGCATCTATTATTTTGTGTGCATTTTCTAGGCCTCCATATTGTCTTCCTCTGACGTCTGCCAGTTTAAAGTGAAGCAAAACATTAAAGTTGTGTGTGTCCGAGCGAAAGATGCTCTCTGTGACTCAGAGTGGAGCGAATGGACCCACGTCAGGTTAGTGCCTCTCAGTGGTGACTTATGAGAGTGTCATATTCATCCCCCTCCCCACCTCCTGTGAAACTGAGACATTCTGACATCACCGTTTCTCCACATGTCACACTATTTCTCTTCCTCCCAGTAAAACTGTGCACATCTTCATATTAGCTGTAGTTCTCTGCAAAAACTGCTGCGGGTTGGCTTACTTCCGCTTTTTGTACCTGGGTACCTGCCAACACGTGTCCCTTTGTGGTTTTCACCCTGTTGTTTTTAGTTTCTGCAGAAACTTTGCTGCGCTGAGGTCGAGTGAGTAATTCATTGCGTCTCTCTGTTACAGATTGAAAAGGGACGAGGGAAACAGAAAGAGGAAAGGGCAGCAATGAGCGACACGACTTGAGGAAAGAGGATCCTAGTGGACATCTCACAGTGCTCGTCCCGCTTTTAACTTATTAGATAGTGCATTGTTTGTGAGCTATAAGTTATTAACATATGATTTAATAAAACAAGTTGGCAAAGTTGCTGGATTTTCTTCCAATTGCATGACTTCACTTCTTTATATGTGTTGTATTTCTTTCGATGTTGCAGTTGTTATAATCCAGCTTCCAGGCATAACTATTTTATTTAACTGAATTTTATGTTTTGTTTTTTTTATTGCACAATTCTTATATTGTAGAGGCAGCTAGACCGTTTTCTGTTCGGACAATTGGTGCACGTGACGTCAGCTGCTCTGGGTTTTACACCTTTTCCCAAACCAAATAAGTCACAGCCACTTTTTTTTTTTTTTTTTTGAAACTCCACTCCCTTTTTTATGACAAACTAAAAGGAAAAAAAAAACAAAAAAAAACAATCAGTGCCCTTTGAACTGTATTTGTTGAACATTTACCAGCATCAGGTATCTCCAGCTTCATATATCACTTTCTACAAATGGCACCACATCACGTTTATGAGAAATGCCGTTTGCTCTGCCGGTTCTGTCATAAAAAAAAAAAAAAAAAAAAACTGCAAAAAGGGCACTGACATAACAGAGCAGACATCACACTCCTTCCATCAATAGTAACGTAATATGAAAACTGAGCTCAGACGTGGCTCCTCAAATATCCCGTGAGAGGAAGCTGTCAAACTATAACACAATAGTAGCTTTGATGATCTAACTGCGGCACTTTGGCCTTTAAAGAAATGAAAGCAACTCGTGGATCCAAACCGTTTCAGCGTCCCATCGCTGCCGACAACATTTTCAGTAACACCCTTTGTGTGACCTCAAATCTCTGATTCGTTTTTGATGCTTTTATCAGAGGTCACCAGTGACGTGACTGTTTAGGCCAGAGTCCATCGAATCGGTGCATTGTTAACCAAGTGTGGGAGCTGTTACCAAGGCAACCTAGTTATCCCGACTCTTTGCAGACGTCAGTCACGAGTGACTTTTCCCTTAGCAAACAGAGTTTTGTCAAGATACATTAGCGGATGTCAGGTTTCTTTTTTTTTTTCCTAAAATTCCACAATACATCTAGAAGTCTCTGTGCATATTTAAATTATTTTCTGTTTATTCAGTATGAGTGTACGTAGCGGCGTATATATGGTGGTATTCCAGGTCCGCCTGCCCTCGTCGTTTGTGCCCCTGGCAAGATGCTTCACCCACCTGGCCTGGCGGTGTTGTTCACATGTAGATGGAGCTAAATGCAGGGAGGCCCTGGAAAAAAAAAAAAAAAAAAAAAGAAAAAAATAAAACAAAACACAAAAAAAAAAAATCCAAACAAAAAACAACAA
>NW_015113349.1:189575-221383 GCF_001443285.1 Poecilia latipinna
CCGGGGGTTTTTTTTCCAATGTAGAGGGACCTAAAGCCAGGGGGGCCCGGAAAAAAAAAAAAAAAAAAAAAGAAAAAGATATAGACAAACACAAGAAAAAAAAAGTCCAAACCAAAATCCAAGAGAGAGCATTTGTGGGAGGACTTGAAGTTGCAGTATAGAGACATGATCCATCTAATTTAACGGAGCTTGAATTATTTTGTCAAGAAGAACCAAAGTTTCAGACTGTAGATGCTCTCGCTGGTAACGACCGTGTGTGTTTTTTTTTTTTGTTTTTTTTTTAAAGATGTTTTTCGGCTCTCATGGCATTTAGTTTTTAACAGCTGCAGCGAAAAGTAGCTCTACAAAGTACTGACCCAAGACAGCTGCGTAAAAGTGCCTCAATTTTCTGATTTTATCTTGGTGTCGTTTCTATCACATAACATCCTGATAAAACACATGGAAGTGTTTGACCTGGGTTGGTCTTCATGATGCTTAAAGTAAACCACCGACCAGCCAGACAAGGAGATGCTGAAGAGTCACAGCAGGAGAAGGAAGCTGGAACTGCTGGAGGACGTCTGAGACTTCACTGGTCTTCAGGCTGGAGTTGAGATTTTATTGTTAGTGGAAGATTTAAAGAAATTTCCTCTGCTTGCTGTAATCCTGGATCTGTTGTCCAAACAGAGCATCTCCACACACTTTAACTGACAGATCAGGGTGTTTTTTTTATTTATTTATTTATATTGTTCTCATTCTGAGTTTCCCACGTATTATCATTTCAGTTCTTCAAACATAAGGAAAAATCTACATTTATTCATGGCAGCAACATTTCCTTTCCACATTTCTAGTTTTCCAACTACATATATACACATTGATAATACATAGTTTAAACCTTAGTTACAGAAATCATTACGATAGCTCTTATTTTCTCTTACAAAACAGAAAATTGCTTCAATTTGAATCTTTCATTTTACACACATCATAAGTTTGAAGAAGTGGGGCTAATTTGTGATTTTTAAGCCTCCTTTCTAAGTACAAGGGGACTTTTTGTTATGGATGAACACAGAAGGACATCACACCAATACGTGCGTGTTTGTTGTTCTGGAATCAAATCACATCTAGACGATGAGAAATTCCTAATCAGGCAGTCACATTGATTGCGACCTGCACCGACTTTCCGCCTCACATGGAAGGAAAGCCCAAACAGACAACCTCACACCTGCAATGCTCTTATTTTTTTTTTGAATGACTCTGTGGGTCAGGAGGTTGTGGTGAACGCACTCCTCACTTCCCCATCTATAAACAGAAAGGCCTTGTGATCTAAACCCTTCGAGGCCAGATGACAAGAAGAGGAGCTAATTCTGACTCCTCTTGGCCTTTTCACGCTTAACGGCTCACCCTTGACATATTATTTGGGAAATATCCCTGCCTTTATTTCTCCAGTTTTCTTGTAACTATGCAGTAAGTTAAAAATAAATATATATATAATATATATGTAGAAACATCTTGTTCAAAATGGAGTTGTTGCTGAAGTCGGGCAATATATTTTTCAAAGCGCTCCCCAAATAATTGGATTTTTGTCTCAGTTATTTTTCTAAATTTAAAGCTAAAAACAGGATCATGTTAAGATGTCTGTTCATATTCAGGAAAATTTGGCAGATGTATGTGTTATTTTCTCAAAACAGTCACTGAAAATGTTGCTTAAATTGTATTTAATCACACGGCAAAAACACTGTGAATGGTTTTTATTCCACAACGTAACAACAAAAGTCGCGTGATTTCTCTGACAGCTGTCGCCGTCTGACGTCGCTTAAGTGATAAACATCAAACGGAGCTGTGAAAATGTACATACAGCACTTTTGGGGAGAAAAAAAAGTCCATGATGTTTTTTTTGTTTGTTTGTTTGTTTGTTTTCAAAGAGACAAAATGTGAAAAGTTCCAGGCGTAAAGATGATTGTAAGGCACTGAGAGACAGCTGTATGGATAAAAACCTGATTAATCTCTTTAATTAAAAGGTTTAGTGTTTAGTGCAGCATGGAGAAGATTTCACCCAAACAAAAAATATTAAACTGATTTTTTTTCTTTTTCTCTTGCTATTTAAACAGAATATATATATTTTTTTTTTGTGTGTGTGGTTTTTGTCATGAAACGGCTTAATTGTGGCTCAGTAATATTGTGTTGAATATAAATAAGTCAGTAGTACACCAAAAAAGATGGTTAGACTGTCTCAAAAACATTTGTATGATGTTCAGGCTCAAGCTTGATGTAACTGATGTTACAAAACATGTTACAAAATGTTACATGTTACATCTATGTTACGTGTTACAAAACAGGCTTTTACGAACAGGAATTCATGCTTCGTTTTAAATATAGAGAAGATGAGGTCAGGGTGAGCGCCAAGTTTCACAAACGGTGCCCTTTCAATCCCTTTGACAGAAACTAGTGTTTTAGTCACTATGAAAACTAATTCACGATGAACAGCCCTTCTGTCCCTGCGATCAAGAACAGCCAAGTGTTTACGCTCAGGCACAGAAAGCCGACTCAAAAAGAAGACGGGGATTCATTCGTAGCGCAAATAGCAAAATCAAGTCAGCTCGAAATTTTCTGGTAAATTCCTTTGATACTCAAAGTCGGGCCTCTTCCTTATGATTGAACATTTCAGAATTTTTAAATTGATCCACAATATATACTTTGTCTTACAAAATCCTTAAAAAACAAAACAACAACAAGGAAACACATAATGTTTTATGTTTTTCTGACATAGCTTGAAGAACCACTGATTCCATTTCAGATTTAGAAACAGAATTATTCCAGAAAATCCTGACTAGTGCCTTCATGTCTTTGGCAAACTTTATGCTGGCTTTGGTGTTTTTCAGAGAGCCAAGGTTTCTCTCCCATCAAAGTTAAACGTCTGCACTTTCACATCGACACAACCGCCTGTTATAGGACCTGAGATAACATTTTAGGGTTTTTAGCTTACTGTGTTTTGCTTTCAATGTCTGCATAGGAAGCCAGACATTGGGATCTTCTCTGGTTTGAAAATCCTCCAGTTTTGCACTCCCCCCCCCCCCATATGTCTGAATGTCTGATTTTAATTTTTTAATTATTTTGGATCTATTTAAATCTAGTAAAAAGCTACTGCAGTCTTCTTTCTGAAGACCTTAGACAGCTCTTTTTTCAATCTTATCATGATGTTCGCTCTCAATTTAACAGTCAGCAGCACACCAGACTAAATCTCTAACGTTTAATTAAGGCAAACCTAAATCAAAATGCTGTTTTCATCATGTGTACCTGATGTGTTAAGCCTAACGTGTAATTTTAACCAGATTAAAGGGAAAGATATGTGCATTTGTCCTAATTTCTTCACCTGTTATTTCATCAGATTAGGCTGATGTTGATTAAAGTGTTTTTTTTTTTTTGTTTTTTTTTTTTGTCAGGTGGTTGATTCATATGTGTAAAGTTCTGCCTTTAGCTTTGTAGTGTTTTATTTTCTGGGTTACAGGCTGAGTTCTGGAGCATCAGCACCTTGAAACTGATGTTTGTGAGCAAACAGCCTAGCTTGTTGCCAACAGGACCAGTTCTCTTTTCATTCTGTAATAAACCCACATGAACCCAAACTGACCTTATGAGCTGGTCATAACAGCTGCTTGGCCCAGAAGTCTCACTCTGCGCAGGTGGGCGTTATCTGCACGTCTTTAATCGATTATGCTTTTTTTTTTTTTTAAGTTAATAAAGCGAGTTGTTGTAATGCCTTTTTCGCCCACGAGGTGGCAGCATCGCATCGGTTACGGGTGAGTTAGCGCGCTTGACCTGAAGAAAAGGTTTCAGCGTTGCAAACTTCACTTTGCCTCGGTGAGTTCTGCTTGTAAAGTCACTCGTTTTTTCCCCCCTTGCAAATATTTCTTACATTTGTCGTAGATATTTAGGTTCTGTTGAAGCCCTGATTTCTTTCTGCAGTCCTGCAGATTTGTGAATTTTCCACACATCATTTCTGCCTAATGTAGTTAAACATAAAAACTTAATATAGTCCACGCATTTTGTGTAACCACTTAGGGAGCATATTGTTCGACATAAGGTCTACGCTTGACTGTTTTTTTTTTTTTTTCCTTAATCAATTATTATGTTTCGAGGTTTCAGTTCGGTCAGAGCGTAATATCAACCAAGCCACTTGATTTACGACATCATCTGGCTGTACAGAAGGAGAAGGGGGGGCTGAAGCTCGCAAGCCTTTTCTCATAAATTGCTGTAAACACGTTCAGGTTTTAACGCTTTTTAAAAGCCCCCAACACGCGTCGCCGTGTTCCCTTTACGCACAGGCGCGTCAGCACATGGTTAAAATGGTGTGCACATATCTGCGTGGAGCTAATGATCAGGTCTATATTCTGCAAGGCTCGTGTGTGGCTGCCGTGCAGTTAGCGAATCGCTGCATTAACATGGCTGAAACATCGGGCCTGGCTTCTGACATCTCCGCTTTTGGACACCGAGACGGTGGTGTTTGGACTAACGGTGTCTGTGTCTGTGTGCGTGTGTGTTTGTGTTGATGCTCCGGGATCTAAATATAAAGCCACCCCAGAGGCCCGCAGTGTCCATGTCGACCCAGGCGGACAGATCCTGGCGAAGGCCGGGGCCGCAATCAAACAAATGTGCTGAAGGATGGCTCTGGACTTGTGTAGCGTGTGTGTGCGTCGGAAAGTGTGTGTGTGTGTGTGTGTGTGTGTGTGTGTGTGTGTGTGTGTGTGTGTGTGTGTGTCCGCGCGCGCGTGTGAATGTGCGAGAGAGAGACATTTTATCCCCCGTTGCTTTTATTTATCACTATTTATTGTATCGTGTAATGGTAGGGTGCTCACATTTCTCCTCCCACAGCAGGAGACATAAATAAACAGCTCCAGACTAGACAATGATGGGGTGATTGCTGGGGTTTGGTGTCTAACCTTGACCGTTTATGGCATTTATTGGTCAGACTCCGCAGAGCGTAGAGGCGGTATAGTCTGGAGAGAGGCGCAATATCGCCGCATCACTTGAGTTGCAAACACATAATTTTAAAGCGAACCCCACCGAAAAATTGATTTTTATTTCATTTGAACTGTTTCTTAGTCTGTCATCGCAAAGCGTGAATGCTGTCAGTAGTCTGTCTTTAGATTTTCATGATACAGTAGAAACTAATCTTACTGTTTTCATCTTTTAACATTTAGCTGAATTTAGCTGATGCATGACCTCCAGAATATTTCATTTGATGATTTAAAAGTGACTTTAATGCACTAATAAAGCAAACTGTCTGCGTTTTTATATTGATGGATTTTATTCTGACTTTTTGTGTAGAAAATTCATGAGTTTAGCAACTAAAATAAATTCCAACCTAACCACTAAAATGATCAAAATGGTTAAAGCCTTAAACTATATATATAATGGTATTGCCACGTTATGAAGAAACAAAGCTGGTTAATGAAATTTCAAAGATTTTAATCAACATTTATGTTAATCATTTACTCATTACCCCAACTAATTAAATTGAAATAACTGTCTGAGGGTTAAGAAGCCCAACTTTCTTCTTAACCCTGTGGAAGAGAAGCACATACTTTAGTGCTGTGCTGAAGTACAGCACTTTAGCATTTTTGCTGTACTGGTTAAGTGATACAACCAGTGAAAGACCTACACCTGTTCTAAAAGGTTAGTATTTCAACATTTTTCACATTTGTGTTTTGCCTACAAGCAACAGCTGCTTTGGGGTTAAAATGTTGATCTTGCGAGCTACTTTGGATCTAGCATTCTGTGTTGCTAAACTAGCTAATGCTACCGAACGAGTATTAAACTTTTTACATAAAAAATAAAATAAAACATGTATTGTTATATGTGAATGTATTGCTGACATCTACATCTAGAATATTCCATTGTTTTATCTACTGTCTGAGATTTTAGAAGTTCAGCTTTACGTTAGCATTAGCATTGTTGCTAAACTAGCTAAAGCTGGTTAAAAACTTGACAGTGACAGTCAGTTTATGAACCATAAGGGCTTTTATTAGTTCTTAATGTTCATTAGGTTGACATTCATTCATTATAACACTCATATAAAACATATCAGCCTCAATGGACACAACATAAAAAAACGGTAGACCATGTTGTGTAAAGTTCTAATCAAAATATTTGTGCAGGATGTACCACAACAAAGAGTTTTAACCATTATTAAAGACTACATTTTCAAGCAAAAATCCTTAATTAAAATTGAAATATTACAAAAAAAAAAATAAATTTGTTTTAGTCCAACAGCGAGAAATGATGACAAGAACAGCCTCTCTCTGCGCTCTGCTTTTAGCTGTGCAACCACTGTACAGTTTTACGTTTCTATGAGCATGCAAATTTTGTTAATCTTTTGTTTTTTTTTCAGCACTTTTTTTTTTAACACGGCCTAGCGCAGTTTAGCATGTAATCCTCATATTTATTCTGGATTTATAGCATACACTCCCTCAAGAATTGAAGTGCATCTAGTAAGATCTAATTTCAAACCAACCGACTGAGAAACAGAGAGAGAAAACTAAACTGTGCGCAGCGGTTGGCACGATGGAAACTTTCTTAAGCTCCTAATCCGCCAGAGTTGAGAACTTGGACTGCTCAGCACAGCTAATTGAAGCTCTAGTAGCAAAAATCAACATTGAATTTGAAGAAATGTTTCTGTTTTATTTTTTCAAAGAACATGCGTGCATAATGTCAGCTTCTCATCCTGCACTGACATCCCCCACTTAAACGCAATTGAATCTGGGCGCAAGTCTCTCGTCAACGCATGCGCTTCCCTCTAGAAAACAACGAGAGAAGAAAAAAAATAGTATTTTTTTTTTATACTCAGTTAAACATCTGTTCAATTATTATTATTATTATTTTTCTTGTCTATCCCTATGTGAGCTGAAGTGAAATCGCGGCAGGCAAAATATGTTCCAACAAGTTCCCCGGGTCTTCTCCTTACTTCAGACTCAGCGTGAGAACTGCTTAAATTGATGTCCTCCCCGTGAGTCGGTGTTTGATTTTTTTTTGTCGTGAACAGCTACATTAATTGCAAAGCGAGGAGGTGCACTCAAAAAAAAAAAAAAAACACTGCATGCATGCGCACCCACTGAGACGCACGCACTCGCGGCGGGGCGTGCGCGGGACGGCTTCGAGACTTAAGTGGCCGGGGCGGGACGTTGCGCCGGAGCGAGGCGGGGACAGGGCCGCGCTCCCGGTCGGGTTGGTGGACATGCTGATTGCCCGTGTCATTAACGGAGCTCGGGAGGGAGAGAGGCGTTCCCAGAGACCACGCCTCCTTCGCCTTACTATAGTTTCTCCTGTTTGGCATCCCAGAGATGGTCCGAAGTGATTCCTCAGGGGAAGCGAAAAGAGCGCAAATCACCCGAGCCGGAGCGGGCGCAGCCGAGCGGCGGATATACCCAGGACCGCCTTCTTAATTGCGCTAATCTTCCGTTTTATCCATCTGAGCCGGAAGGAGGACTTTTGCTTTGAAAGCGACGGAGCAAAGAGAGAAACCTGTTTCATCTTTCATCTTTGGCCCTGTTTGTTGCAAAAACTGACATTTTTATTTTATTTTTTTTGCTTGTTTATTTTTTGTTTTGCTTTTGTTTTTATCAGCTGTACCTTGATCCGAGGAGGAAAGGCGGGGGGGGGGGGACTGTCGCCGACTCAGCGCGCACTCTCATCCTGCGCTTCCCCCTTTCATCGCTCTCACGTCGCTCCTCTTCACAGCTGCTGCCTCCCATTCTTCCTCAACATGAGGAGCAGCTAACCCTGGATGCTGACAGCTCCCCTTTTTCTTCCCCGCATGTCGCATCTTTTGTTTACTTTGAGTGGAACGCGCGCGTCTAAACACCGACTGGAGTAGACCCACGCCACTTTGCTCCTGTGACAGCGCTATCAAAGGGAGACGCCGAGAGGCGAGGAGGGGAGGCAGAGAAGAGAGGGAAAAGGAGGATAGAGACAGAGGCGAGAGAGAGAGGACGAGAGAGAGAGAGAGAGAGAGAGAGAGAGAGCGTGAAGGTGCGTTTTGATGTTTGGCATCCACGAGAGCATCCAGAGGAGTGGGAGTAGTATGAAAGAGGAGCCCATGGTGGCCGGGATGAACGCGGTTCGGACATGGATGCAGGGCGCCGGAGTGCTGGACGCCAACACAGCCGCCCAGAGGTGAGCCCGAAGCGGACGAGGCGCTGCGCCGCGTTCCGCCGCTCTGGCACCACAGCGGGTGGAGAGAAAAGCGCGTTGTGATGTGCGGCGTTTAAAGACGGAGCGGCGGATTCACTTTGGGGGCAGAACGCGTCCCCAGAGGACGCAGTGGTGGGATAACCTCAGGTCCCGCTGGCATCTCAAGTTTTTTGTTTATTTATTTATTTTTCACCTCGGATTCAACTTGTTTCAGACGCGTTTCAGAACTGTTTGACAGACTTTCCAGCACGACGCGTTTAAATGCGGCTTTGGCCCCAAAGTTTTTAGTGTGCAAAAGAAAGAAGAAAAAAAAGTCAGCTCTGAGTTTGGGCTTGGACCTCTCAGTTCGCAGTGATTTATTCTTCTTCTTCTTATTATTATTTTTTATTTTTATTTGCGTTGAGATGAAGCAGCTTTCCTCGCGGGTTTTTAAAGTTTGCATGCATTGCGAGAATGCTATATTTTTGTTTGCTTTTAATCAAAATCTCGAAGTTTCTGGTGCGTATTTACAGCAGGCCTACATCTGTCTTGTCCAAATTATGACAGTCATAATTTAACATCGGTATATTTAACTTTTTTTTTTTCATTTTTGCTTGGATTCACATGTAACATCTCAATTTATTTGTTCGATTTTAATGAACTAATTAAATGAAATTGTGCACGTGTCACCTAACAATTTTAAGTTTGGATATAGATGGGGAATAAGCAACTGAATCAGTTAGCGTGTTAATTTGTATTTATTTATTTATTTATTTATTTTTTTGGTACTTTTATTAGATGTATTTCGTTTCACTGCCGTCCGTGTAGCCTTATTTTATTTTATTTTATTGCTGATTTTGCCTGTGTCCGCAGCGGAGTGGGTCTCGCTCGGGCGCACTTCGAGAAGCAGCCGCCCTCCAACCTCCGCAAGTCCAACTTCTTCCACTTCGTCCTGGCTTTGTACGACAGACAGGGTCAGCCGGTGGAAATAGAACGGACCACATTTGTCGACTTTGTGGAGAAAGAAAAGGTGAGTTTAGATTTTTTTTTAATTCTCTCACATATATATATATATATATATATATAAAGGTGATTAAAACATAATTGATATGTTGATGAACCGCTTAGAAATTAACCAACCGAAATAAGGAATGCGCGTCTGAGCCACTGATTCCTGACACGATGTATATGAAGCTGTTAAGTCAAAGTGATAAATTACCAGACGCGAGTTAACAAAGTAGGCAGACTCACACAGCAGGGATCATTTCTTCCTTGAAGGCTTCCCTGATGTGATTTTTAGCTGTGGCTTACGAGAGCACCACAGACCTCTTATTACTGCTGATTATGTTTTGATAAAATGTGAAGCAATTCCGCATTCGTCTTTGGATTTACTTTGTCCAATTTGGGACCTTTGGTTCTCAGTTTCCGCTCCTGGTGGATGGTTTTTTTTTTTTCTTTCTTGTTTTCCTCTTACAGCTTGAAGCTTCCAGATATCACCAGTCACAGTGTTTTCTAAACTTCAGTGTGGCATCAGTAAAACATCAGAATTAGTTTTTTACTTGGTGCGTCTACTACGGGTTTCACCCCGATCACAATAATTTGACGATTTTTTTTAAATTAAAATGTTAATTATTAATTAGCAGCTTTTATTAGTTTTGTATGTTATTAATAAGATCCAAATCTGCTGCTCATTTATTGAGTGACTTTACGGTTGCGCCGCGGCTCATTGAAAATAGAGAATAATGCAAATTCTGATTTAAGCAAATTTGGAAAAGAAAGAAAGAAACAATACAGATCCGGTATTTTGGTAGCTTTTATAAAAGTTATACGTTTTTTTCTTTTATTCAAAACACAAAACAACAAAAAAATCGAGCTCGTTTGTTTAATTTTTAAATTATATAACCAAATAAATCTGCATGCGTTATTAACTTTCCGCCAAATCAGTCTAAGCCTGTTTATTTATTTATTTCTATATTTATTTCTTTTCCCAAATCTTGTCAGTGTTTGCTTTTTGTAAAACGAACTGATTTGATTCTGATCAGAGTTTGAGCCTCGCCATTTTTTATCTAAAAATAATATCAGGCGGTGCTCCCGCTGTAAGGGTCCCAGGAGGAGAAGGAGGAGGAGGATAGGGTTTGCTCTGACCGCCTCTCTCTGTGTTCGCTTCTGTTTTTATAGGAAACGACGGGGGAAAAGACCAACAATGGCATTCATTATAGGCTTCAGCTCCTCTACAGTAACGGTGAGGGGTTTTTTTTGTTTGTTTTGCTTTGTTTTTATATATATATAGATATATATCTATATCTATATATATAGAGAGAGAGGGAGAAGTCAGAAAATCAAAACTTGTGAAACGTTAAAGATACATGTATTGGTTTTATTTACATTTATTTGTTTTGTTTGGTAAGACTTTTATTTATTTTATTTGCCTTCATTTATAAATATATTGCTTCTTAATTACTCATCTATTTAACTCAAAAATTAAAAAAAAGTGCTCTCTATTAATTCTGTTGTGTTGATGTAATAAATACCAAAAGGAAAAGAAAGAAATTATTTAAAACATAGAAAATCCCAAATCATTTTGATTCTCTCTTTTCTGCTATGGTTGTTTGTGTTGTATTTAGAAAATGAACGTTTTGGTTTCAGCCAAACTCACTGTTTTGCAGCTCAAACTGAAAGTTATTAAAGAGAGTTTGGAGTGTTTTTTTTTGTTTTGTTTTGTTTTGTTTTGTTTTATATTTTTTGAAAGAGCAAAGGAAACAGAATGACTATGTCTGAATGGGTCAAACTTTTCCCCATTTGAATCTTTTCTCTCTCTCTTTCTCTCTGAAGGAATCCGGACAGAGCAGGACTTATATGTTCGGCTCATTGACTCCATGACTAAACAGGTAGGAAGGAAATCCTGCATCAGGTTTTAGGAAAGAAACATAAGAAAAACAAAAAACAAAACAAAAATCTAGTTTATATGTCCTGCTGATCTGGATGTTTACCCCCCCACCCCCTGCCCACACATGCACACGCACGCAGAAACACACACACTCGCCCTGCCTAGCTGCAAAGTCTGTGTCTGGGACCCTTAACTTCAGTACAGGCCAGCCAGCTTGATAAACGACCTGTCTTACCTGTGGAACACATTTACAGAGGCCCAGAAAAAGTAGAGGACATGTGTCCTCATACTCCTCTCCACAACAGCCTGCAGGCGAGGATGGTGTGCATGTGCTTATTTTTTAGGAGGCGGTTTATGTATAAAATTGTGTGTGTGTGGTGTGTGTGAATATCTGTGCGAGGCGCAGACGTGGTTGTGTGTCAGTGTTGGAGAGAGACAGTGATGCATGCCAGCTCACTCTTTGAGGACCTTGACCCTCATTTCCTCAATGTGAAACAGAACAAACTATCCTGGAGTGTGTTGTTGCGGCCATTGCAATCACACACACACACACCCACACACACACACACACCCACACACACCAAACAAAAAAACAGAGTGGTTCACATGTTAGCTGGCGCACTCTGAGGGAATTCTTCGTGGGGCTGAATTAGACGGCGAGGAGTAAAGTAAAGCCCCCTCAACACTGTTTTCATATCAGGTCTTTTGTTTTGCCAATTCCGCCTCTAGTGCCATTAGGCTCGAAGAGAGTTTGTCTTAGAATGAAAAGAGTAGGAGGAGATGATGTGTGTGCATGCATGTTTATCAGCCCTGGTGTGTGTGTGTGTTGGTGGGTGTGGGGGGAGTTGTAGGGGTGATCAAGCCCTAGAGAGCATGTTGAGTGGGGTTGGTGGGGTAACCAGACTAGATTTTTGGACGGCGTACTGCATGGACCAGATGGTGCACTATACTCCAGTCTGGCAGTCCAACTGCTCACTGTACACTGCAAACACACACACGTGCAAGTACGAACGCATACGCGGCGCATACACAAGCACACGCACGCACACGCACACACACACACACATATGTGCGCACACAAACAATTTTCCCTCTTACCGTCTCTGTCGGAACACAGCGTTCCTGTTCGGGAGGACTGGATTCCCACGATACGTGCGTTTGCCAGATAGACAAACATTTCTACCAAAATGAAAGACACACACATCCCTCTGTTTTTTATTTGGCTTGAAGTCCTGGTTGACTTTTCATCAGCACAGCATGCAAAAAAAACATGAATTCACAATGATTGTTTTTTTTTTTTTTTTATCACATTCTGTCCTTGCAGCTTAGGCAAAGATTATGTTTGGTCTGGTTGCCTCACAGTGTCAAGGACCTATTTACTCTACAAAAAGGAGGAGAAAGGAATATTTTCTTCCACCGTTGCTTTGTTGAATTAAAGTCAAGATAGAATGCATCTGGTTCAAGAAACGAGGCAGATAAAGTGTGAAACTTCCAAAGAAAAATAGATAACACGGGAGGAAAGGAAAGGAAATGGAAAAGCACGGAGAGAAGCAGGGAAACGACACTGACAGAATAACAATAATATATTACAGGAAAACTATTCAATCGCATATTTGGCTCCCAATATAAATATTACCGACATGGACAAATATGTTGGAAACCCTCGTAGAGTCAAAATGTGTATTAATATTCTACTGCAGTAACATAATCTCACACTAAAAATAGAAAAAATTAGCGATGTGACCTGAAACAATAATCGCATCATTAGTGGTGCATCTGCTCATGAAGCTTTTTTGAACACCGTTTTCCAGTAGGACAGCTCCAAACTTTCTCCTCTCACAGATACAGAGAGAGGAGATCTTTGACTAGATCTAGATCATCCAGACTTTGTGGTCTTCTCTTTCGGCGTTTTATCTTCAGCTTCCTTCAAATGTTTTCTACAGGATGTAGGTGTGGGGGCTGAGACGGTGATGAAAGACGTCTGATTTTGTGTCTGGTGAAGCACTTCTGTGTTGATCTGGCCAAATGTCCTGAATCATTTAACTTGCCGAAACAATCAATAATGACCCATTTTCAGTTTTTTTTGTTTTTGTTTTTGTTTTGTTTTTTGACACAGGTCAGCAGATTCTTACTTAAAATGCACTCATATTTTAAACATTTCATAATCGAATGAACTCTAAAAAGGCTAACAAGACCTTTGAAAGAGAAACAGACCCACCGCATTACAGTATAATCTTTTGTGACAGGGTGCATTTGGGCTTTTCTACTTGTTTATCCTTCTTTTAACACCAAACCCTCCAAGACGAAACGTCTTCGACCAAATCACACATTTCCAGTTATACTTGCAGCTTCTGCTTATATTTGTGATGGTAGGACAAAGGATTGGTCTTTTTTCTGATATCAATAAACTATAACCATTAGTTGTGCTATAGTTGTCGTTACATGGTTGCTATGGAGACTTGACAGCATACCAAGTCAAGTCAGGTCAGATGTGGCAAATTGAAATATACAGATTATTTAATATTTCAATCAATTTATCACAGGGACGTACAAATAATCGTTTTAAAAATGTATTTCAAAGGAATTGTTTAGTTATGAAAAACTCACTGTGATCATTCTGCTACAATCATGATTTGTTTTCTCTTATTTAATAAACACATTCAATTTAAAGGCTGGATTTCTCTAAATCTTTCAGTGTGAGATTATGGTACTGCAATTAAAAATGAATGTATTTTAGGGGTTTTTACACATCTCAACAAAGATGAATGAATATTTGTCCACAAATATTCACACATGCACAAAAATGAACAAATGATGAGCTACACGTGTCCCTTGCATCAAACATCCACAAAAGTAGGAACTGAATTCTTTTCTGTTCCTCGTCTCTCTTCTAGGCGATTGTCTATGAGGGTCAGGATAAAAATCCAGAGATGTGCCGGGTCCTGTTAACCCACGAGATCATGTGCAGGTAAGCCAAACTCAAACCGAGCTCTTTATTTATGTCACTTCACAACTGAGAGAAAGAAAAAAACAAAGCGCATAGCTAAATTATGATAGAAATCTTATCATTTGCCTCAAAGTGGGTTGGAGAGAGCTGGGCCCTGGCCTATTTCTGTTTTGCGCGTGCATGCATGCGTGTGGATCCCTCTCATGTTCAGCTAATTAGGACAAGGAAAAGCTCATTACTCAAACCCATCCTCCTCAGGTCCCCGCGTAACACTCGGCAGTTTGCCTCGTCCTGACACCGAGCTATGTGCAGACTCAGATTTTGCGTGAAACGCCGCTGCGCACTCGCGCTCGAAAAAAGTCGTGTGCGCCATCGATTACAGGGCGCCACGCAAAAGCCCCGCCGCGGCGTCCCAAAGCGAGCGTCCGGCTCGGAAGAGTTGCGTGTAGAGAGAGCGTCTGGTGGCGGCGCGTGTAGCGGCTTCCTGGTTATCACACGAGGCAATTTGGACCACTTGTTTTCATATGCTGCAGGAAACAGAGGAGATCAGAAATCTGATCTGGCTCTCCAAGCCTGTGGTCCTGAGGGACTGGAGAAAGCATGGAGGGGGGCTTGAGGCGCGGAGGGGGGGGGAGGGTCAGCCTCTCAGTTGTCTTCCTCCTTCTCCTCCCACACACTCCTCCGAGTGGAAGCACACATGTAGTTAGGCGCAGGTAGACACAGACATGCAGACACTCAGACACAGAGGAATAAAGGTAGACGTGGTGATACTTTTTCTTTCAGGGATGGGGTGGGTGGGGGTGGGTTGACGTTACACTGTTACACCGTGCTGCAGTCAAATGATTCTGAGAGGACTCGTCACATCAGTATGCAGCCCCCTTTTTACCCAGCATGCACCGCTCCCCAGGTCCAGTGGGACCACTCTGTGACCCACTTCTGAGAGAGAGAGAAAGAGCACAAAATGAGAGAGAGAGAGAAAGAGAGGGGCGGGATAGAGGGAGGGCGACGAGAGCCGAGGAAAAATAGAGAACATAAGATGTCTGGTTGTGTGATGTCTGACAGAAATGGAGCTAACCTGAGCCCTGGAGGCTAATTCAAGTTTGTATCTAGCCCCGTTGCAGCTCGCTCCCCCTAAACTTTGCCGAAAATCACTCCGCTGATCCACAGAGCGAGCCCCGGTCTTACCGTGAAATCCACATCTCGTCTCCTTTTTTGAACTCCCCAAAAAAGTCTCACGCCCTCTTACTCCCCATTTTCTCTTTCCTGTACCCACAGATGTCTTCCCATCTCCCCTTAGAGTTGTGTCTGTTTTTTTTTTTGTTCTCTCTGTTGTTCACATCTTACTGACTAACTCCCCCCCTCTCCCTGATGTGCCCCCTCTGCTGTTCTGTTGCCCCTCACCTGCAGTCGGTGCTGTGACAAGAAGAGTTGCGGCAACAGGAACGAAACCCCATCAGACCCTGTCATCATCGACAGGTAAGCAAACCTCACCCTTCGAACCCGTGACACGATTCCCTCATCATCACTGCTGGCACAAAACACGGTGCCCAGCGGCGGTACAAGAGCCACGGGGGAAAAACAAATCCACAGTTCCAAAAAGGGCACAAGAATCAAGATTCCAGCAGGTTTTGATGTCCGTTTTCGTCTGCGAGAACTTAAACCTCGCGAGCCTCGTAAAGTGGAGGCCACAGGTTGTTGTTTGTTTTCAGCGACCGTATAATGTTCTGTGTAAGGAAAAAAAAAAAAAGGTGCGAAGCAGCTGTAAATTATATTCCAGGGCTACGAGTGGATGAAGTGCAGGAGCAATCACGCAGCCGTTGAGCTCGGTTTCAAGTGTGGTCAAACAGTGTTTGTGCGGTTGTGCTGATGTCTTAAGAGATGAGCAGTTTGGGTTACAGCTGCAGTCTGGGGGTGAATGCGAGAGTGTGTTGGCTGAAAATTGTTTGCTGCGTTTTGACAATCACACACACACACACACACACACACACACACAAACTGGCCTTAAGTGTGTGCCTTTCTCCTGCTGTCATAAACTAGCTCTGAGCGATGCTGCGGCTTGTGTGATTTAAAGCCAGTCAGGAAAAAAGAAAAGCCCTGTAGATTTACTGTCCAGCCTCTGCTGGAAGTGTGTGTGTGTGTGTGTGTGTGTGTGTGTGTGCGTGTGTGTGTGTGTGTGTGTGTGTGTGCGGAGAACTTGCGTGCTTTTAATGTAAGGTGTTTATTTGGAGTTCATGCATGAAGATTAGAAGGGATAACTTATGAAATTAGATTGTGTAAGAAAGCTATAGGCAGTCAATACGTTACCTTCAGTAAACAACTCCTGGCATCTGCAGATTAGCTTGAGGCTAAGGCTAACAGCAATCACAACCATGTCGAAAACATCACAGCACTCATAAACTTTTAAGCTTCAGTCCTGCTTGCGTCAGGCGGTTATTTGCACAGAAGCTAATATTTATTTACACAAGAACTAGAGGTTGGAGGCAGTGTGAGTGGTAGCGAGAACAAAACATGTAAAAGCACTTCCAGTTAGATTAACTGCCTTATATAAAAGTGAGCCAGTGCTAAGATCCATAAAATGTGTTCTCTGAAACAGTTGCAATACTTTTGCCTTCACACAGTTTATATTTTATATCACACAGCTAATGGACACACATCGGGAGAGCTTCAGTTCCACACGTCAGTCATTAATGCGCGTCAATAAAGACTCTCCTCTGGGGGCATTTGATACGAGTTTAAATTATTTCCAAATATTCAAGGAGCATTTTTTTCTTTTTCTTATCTCTCTGCTCTGAAGCATTTTTAAATACATATTTTCTGACATATTCTTTCAGTAGTTAATTTCCTAAATTATAGAAAACATAGGTCAATTATAGTTGGATAAATGTACTTTATAAATAAAGTTCACCTCCACATGTGTCAGCTGGTGACTTTAACACACATTGGGCGGGATATGTTGAAGTGAAACGAGACGAGATTTCTGGACTGGACATTTCTGAGTGGAACAAGTTTAAAAAAAAGTTTGCTGGTGTTGGGTTAAGAAAAAAAGGGCTTATTTTTATACTTTTGTCATAGATCATCGTTTTTTATTGCTCTTTTCTCTCACTGTAAGCTGTTTAAATGTTAACTTCCCAGAGGAAAAACACTGCCTCTTACCTCCATTCCCCTAGTAAATAATCTCTGGATTTTGTAAATAACCACTCGGTACAAACAGAGTGACAGGATAAAACTTCATAAAAAGATATTTGCATGAACTGCTGTGACAATTTTGAGGTTAGAGTAGTTTTAAGAGAGTGGAAAATCAATCTTGGCCACCGTAAACGTAGAGATTAGCTTGAGCGTCAACAATCAAAACACTTTGATTGTTGCTAACTGAAGGAGCTAAAACAATTATCTACCAAAAAGCTGAAGACAACAGCTGGCTTATGAAACAGTCTTAAAAATGCCAATTTCTAAAACATCACAGTAGTTCATACAGGCATGTTTTCATTGAATATTTAGAGACAAGCTGATCATTTTTTCCCATGGAAATTGATGTAGCAGGAGGCAGTGCCACTTCCTAAGTGAAACTCTTAAGACCAGAATATTACTGTTTTTACCTAAAAGTCCATGTCAAAATCTGTGAATTAGCATTCACACATTTGCTATGGTTATATTCTATGCTGCTTTATATCTATAATAAATTCACTCTGTCCAGATTTACAATACTCAGTCCTTGTTTCATTCAGGAAGATAATTTGTGGTCCACCTTTAGTAAATAGTCATCGTGTTTTCTATGAATAAGCGCCAAAGGGAGGTTTTACAATTTAGAAAGTAGCATCGACATAAACTATTATGTTATCTGTTTGAAACTGGAGTTGTTGTTTTAAGACAGCAGAAAGCCACTTTAGGCTAGCTGTTAGCATCAGCCACCAGGACCAACTAATGCTAAACACAAAGTCATTTAATCTGGTGCACATGTTAAAATCTTATCTACATCAGATAACCATCTGGATATATTCATTCGGTTTAGATGAAGATTAGTTGGTCCAAGAAGCTAAAGATAACAGCCAACCAGAGTGGGACCAAGACCAAACCAAACTCCTACAGTCTCAGAGCAACTTCAATCCTGAAAACATATCAGTACACTGAAGAATCTTAAGTCTTAGCATAAGTATTCACAGCAAAGGAGGATATTATTTACTTGGGGAAGCAGAGTTAGAAGTCAGTGCACCACCATTTATGTGAAGTAAATACAGAGAAAGTTCTTCCAGTAAATGGAGCTATTTCGTAGAAATGTAAATATTTGTGCTGTTCTTTTAAATCTCTTTCCTTTGTATCATCAGTGAAGAGGAACTGATAACAAGAGCGTCATAGTGTGTCAAATTAATTAGCCTGTTGACACCTCAGGAAACACTTCTTCTGTTCTCAGTACATTTATGATGGCAGGCCTCCTAACTCCATTTGAAATGTAAATAGCTGTCCAGTGATTAAGTCACAGCAGTTTTATACCTCACAAAAAAAAATTAAAAAATAAAAATCTTTGATGTTCTGGAGTTTGGAGTAGATTTAACTTTATTTTCTTCTTAGCCGGTTCATATTAGCTGCTATAGCGTTAGCATTGACACAGAACAAATCTGGATGTGTTAAATAAAGTTAGCAGGAGAGCTGTGTACAACGGAGAATCCCTGAAATAATCCCTTCAGGACTGCTCTGAATACATTCCAAAAAGAATCACTGTACAGCGTCCCTGTTTTGTGAGCTGCAACAAGTCTGAGTGTCTACTTTCTGTCTGATTTGAATTTGTCACGTTTGAGTGTTTTTTTTTTTTGTGTGTGTGTTAATGAGGCAGTGACCTGTGCTATCCGATGAACGCAGCTGTCCTGTTCTCGCTGCTGCTCCGTCAAAAGCTACTCTTTACCTGCGTGAGCATATGTGTTTGTGCACAAGTTCTGTGCGTTGTTTTTGTGTACGTGTGTGTGTGTTTGTGTGTGCGTGTGAACGCCACCCTCGTTCTGCTCCATTGAAGCGGAAGGCCTCACCTCAGCGCTCCCTGAGACAGCTGCACCCCACCACGTGGCCTCAGACATACACGCCTTGCCCATCACTCTCTGTCATTTATTTTTGTATTTTTTTTTTTGTTTGTTGATTTTCTTCGTGAGAATACTTGTTGATTTTTTTCGCCCCTCTCTCTCTCTCTCTCTCTCTCTCTCTCTCCACGTTGTCATTTTTTGATTCACCCCGACTCAACTTCTCCTCGGCGAGTTGAGCGGCAAGCGGAGGAGCAGGCAAGCTGAGAAACGGCTTAGCCGCGCCGAGCATGTGTTGTGTTGTGGCGGTATTCCCCTGACGCCCGATGGCTCAGGTGTGAGGGCAGCGTTAACGAACAACAAATTAGAACAGGGGGAGGCAAAACAACAGCAATATCTCAGCTTTCCTCTCCAGCGAGCACTCTTCTTTCTGGACAGGAAAAATAGGTCAGGTGAGTGCAGAGCTTCTGGAGAGGGCGGCATTTTTTTTTTTTTTTGAAAGGAGGGACTGTAGGGGATTAAGTGTGAAGGAGGGGTGGGGGGGACGAATGATACGTTTGCTCATTTAGCACCAATATATTCTTGGCAGTTGTAATAATCAAGGATTCATAAACAAACAAACAACTGCGAGGCTGAAACTACTGACTCAATTACCATGAGCTCCCCTCCTTCAAATTCATAAAGAAATACCATCAGCAGCCCTTCTCCACCCTTGAAGTTATTTAGTTCATTAAATAAGGGCTCGTTAGCCCTCTGCTGTTTCGCAGAGATGATTAGATTTTACAGCCCTAATTAGCCCGGCTAGCTCTAACTCTTCTGGAAGAGTAATGGGTGTGATTGCCTAATTAGCTCCCTCTCGTTAAGTCGGGAGAAACAGGCCACTGCAGCAAAACCGCGGGAACGAGGAAAAATAAAGTCAGCTAATGAGAAACTTATTTGATTGTTAGGAGAACAAATGTGGTGCTGTGTGGAATCCGCGTCGCTCTGGGTACTGTACACGCTCACCGGGAGAATCTCCCCTCCTGATGAAAAAGACAGTTTTGTTTGGGCTTTAAGCTTTTATAGGAAAGTGTGTCTGTTTACTATGTGCTTTGCGGGAAACACTTGTACGTTTGTAGTGTTTTGCTGGAACTGCGAGGAGCATCTGAGCAGCAGGCGCAGACACATCTGTTCGAACATTTGTGCGAAACACCTTGAAAAAACGTATTTTAATGGATCTCACACTGAAAAGCTTTCAAAAATCGAACCTTTTGTTCGATTCTAACAAGTTATGAAATATAATTTTTTTTAATCACTGGTTACTAGAATCCCTTAGAAAACTTTTAGAAAAATGTAACAGAAGTTTTCAGGAACCTCTAATTAGTAATATTTGTTGATATCAATACGTTAATATATGTTGGTGTCATTATGATGTGACATAATCTTGGACAGGGACTCAAATTTATATTTTCAGCACAGACAGTAAGAAGGATGTGGTAAAGGCTCATTTTTGGAGTACTTTGGCAAAAACAGGCATCTTGGCATCTCCATAGTTACGTAGCAACCGGTGGTTTTGAAACGCCTTACCTGGACATTAGTTTGATTTTTCTTTTTGTCAGAAGAGACAAAAAATAACACTCCATGTGCATTTGGTGTGAAACAATAATTAGGTATAGAGGAGGGGGTGTGATGCTGTGGGTCTGTATTTTTTTTTTTCCTCTAATGGGCCTGGGAACCTTGTTGTGAGAGTAAAGCACAAAATCTTTGAAATACCAGGACATTTTCAATAAAAATCTGCCTTTGGCAAAAAACTGAAAAATGAATCACACAGAAATGGTTCATCAGACACAATCAGTCTTCTCTCTCGTCCCCAGACCAAAAATCCTTGAAGTGAGCATAAGAGAAGAGCCAGGACTCTGGTCAATATAAGAAAAATAGAGCTCCATCTGTTTGGATGCTGCAATGTTGTGAAATACTGTAGAAAACACCGAACAATCACACTGGGAAGAGTTTTGTTCAGCAGGGATATCAATAACACCGCTGGAGATTATATCAAAAACAAATGTTTCTTTAGAAAAAATTGGTTTCCTTAAAATATAAAGTAAATCTCAAAGTAAAAGTTCAATTTTTACATTTTTTCCCCAGTGTGCTGTGCTACTACGATTAAAAAAACAAACAAACAAAAAAAAGGCTCATGCACGTCTTTACTAAATGTACCGTTACACTTGTTTACCTTCAGTGAACTTCAGAGACAAGCAGTTTTGGTTGACCTTTCTGAAGTTTTCTTAAACCATACGTCTACAGTCAGCACTGTAAAAAAAGAAAAGAAAAAAAAGAAGAAGACAACTCACGCCATCCCTTATAAATCCAACCAGAGAGGTGGCAAGCTCTTGGAAATTCAGGTAGACTTCCAGCTGACATGCCGTGTCCGTTCTTGACACCGGTCAAGGGAAGCAGCTGAAAGGTGAGATGCTGCTGTGCGTCTCTCCCCCTAGGGATGCATGTGTGGTCCGCTGCAGCCTCTAACGGTGGCAGGATATTACGAGGGGAGTCCTTAACCCCTCAAACCTCAGTTTCCTCTCCTCTCCATCACTCCTGGTTAGCGTGGGGGCTAATCATATGCAGGCACTGGCTATGATCAGTCCATCATGTGCCTGGATGGGCCTCAAATCACAAACACATTTCCCTGCCGGCTCATGCACAACCAACACCCGTCCCTCTGCGAAGCGTGTGTTAAATGCGCGCTCCCTTTTAATGATGCTGCCTTGAGATTTAATTTTACATCAGCGCGAAGATCAGATGCATGAATTTAAGTTTGTGGTGCTCAATGCAAAATCACAAGGCTCATCTTTGTCAACAGTTTTAGTCATCATCGGCCATTCTTCATCATGAAGTGTGTTCAACTAAACAGTTTAGCATTGCATTGAACATGTATTTGAAAATTGCCTCTCTAAAGTCTAAAGGGTTAATTAATTGACACCAGGTTAAGGTGGCATCATCCTCTGTGCAGGAGGATCCCACTCCCTGGAAGCAGCCGCTTCGTTTTGGATGGGATAAAGTCAAGTTCATGCGTAAAGCGCATTTCAGCCTTATTTAAATGTTGAATAAACACTTAAAAAAAACAGCACAGATCTCAAAGTGGGAATGACAATCCATTTTCTGTAAGCTAACAAAAAGCTTCTCAAATCTGTCGAACATCCTCTCTTTGAGGTTGTTTCTCTCCCTCCAGCACCATGTGTCCTCTCCTGGCTCCCACCACCTGTGTCCTGTGGCCCTTTCCTGCTCATCCAGCTCCCACTGGCCTTCTGCAGGGTGTCCCCCAGGCAGAGACAAGGGGTGTGTGGAAAGACTCTGTGAGCAAAGATAAGGATCCACTGATTTGACCCAGCAAGACCAATGGGCTGCCCCTCTCCGTCGAAAAGGGGTCAGCCCAGACAGCGTTTATTGCTGTTTCTGAGCGTGTATGTGTTTGGGTTCAGCACACTCCCCCGGCCCGTCTGTTAATGTTGCCCATTTCCTCGCATGCGTGTGTCTGCGCTTGGATATCCATATTTGTGTGCTGACAGAGGCCATTTCCCGACGGGTGTGTGTGCTCGCTCGCGCGCGCGGCGCTCTTGAGTGAAGAATGTCGGGCAGGAAGTGCTCCTCCCGGGGAGGGTGATGTCATGGTCGACTGTTTCCTGTTCTCCGAGCCTGTGAGGCAGGCTCGCTCTCGGCTCCGCGGTGGGAAGTTTTACACTTGCGGACTGGGTTCATATCAACACCCGATGCATCTCAAAATTTTGCAGAGTTTGGGACATTTTCCACAGCGACGTACTCCCAATTTGTCTCAGAATCTCTCCTTTGGGGAGCCCGTTTTTTATTGTTTTGGTTGTTTTGTTTGGATGCACTTCCTGGGGTGAGAGGTCATGTGTTGCCTTAGCTGGCTAACGTGCAGTAGTGAATAATGTATGTCATTGACTTTATGTCAGCCCCTCTAGCCCCCCCAAGCAGAGCCCACCCATGTTTAATTCATCCATCTTGTGTGTGTGTGTGTGTGTGTGTGTGTGTGTGTGTGTGTGTGTGTGTGTGCACGCAGGAGTCTGTAAGCATGTGTGCATGCACATAAGTCTGCAAACGTGTGTGTGTGTGTGTGTGTGTGTCATTTAGAGGCCCAGTCTGCACCTGTCCAGCCATTAGCCCCCTTCTCATTTGCATTTGATGCTAATGCGGTTTACTGGCAGCGCCATCCGTCCCTTTAGTTTAGTTTCATTTTCAGGACTGTAATACCGAGAAGGTGAGCACACACTGCTTGAGGAGCCGTCCTACATTCTTCGGACCGCAGCTGGCGGCGTGTGAATATCAGGGTCTTCGTTATTTTCTATCCCATTCCTGTTATGTTTCATGCTCTGCTCCACTTTTTTTTTTTTTTTTTGACACGCTGTCTCTGACCACCTATCAGAAGCTTTGACATTTCCCACCAGGACAAAAGAACACTTGAAACAGTGACATGACAACCCCGGGGTGACACCACGTTGTTGCAGTTTTTTTTTCTTTTTTACTTGTTTTATTTTCTTTTATCTGGATTTCCTTCGAAAGCTCCACAGCCTTCCCTCTCCTAGGAAGATGTTTGCGTTGCTGTTGATGTGCTGAATTTTTTTTTTTTTTTTTCATGCAAGAGGTTGTGGGAAGTAGGGGGGCGCGGATGCATTAGATGTTATGGGAGGCTTTGAAAAGGACTGGCCCTGAGCTGGTTGTGATGTTTGTGCAGGGCTCAGGGGCAAGGAGGGAGAGCTGCTGGCTCATCGATATGCAGGCAGAACTCCCCTCCCTCAGGTGCTATAGTTGCCTCGCAAATTTGCCTCTCTCTCTCACACACACACACACACACAAACACCCGCACACAAACACACACACACAAGAGCAGCAAAAAATATAGCCCATGTCGTGCAAAAATGTTGTGCGCACACACACAAACACACGTGCAGATGCACATTGACCCGCAGCTTTCTGCATCTGTTTGGTTGTGTTCTTATTTTTTTCTTCCCCTTGCGATGGTTCCCTTACCCACCCGGCTGCCCCCACCCCCAAACAGCGCTGGAGGAAAGCGGGTCCCAGGGGGATGGACGGCTGTGCTGATTGACAGCAGTGAGTTTGGAGGTCGAGGAGCCTCCAAAACAGCACAGCTTTTTTTTTTTCTCCCCCCACTCTTCTTCTCATCTGGACCTTCAGCCTTCTCACCCAAGCAACTGGTTCTCTTTTATTTGTTAAACACCCCACAAAAAATAACCTATTATTTCCAGAGCATGTACCTCGGTTGTGTTTTATTGTTTCTTTTCTATTCCAGTACATTAAATTAACTGAAACAGTCTGTGCTCTGTGGCAAACTAGATTCTGGAATTTTTTTCTGTTTTTTTATTAATGCTTAAATTTTTGTTGACCCAATAAAGTAAGTGGAGTTAGTTCATACTTTATAGGTGGTTAAGTTAATTCTTTCCAGCTGACTACAGGTAAATGGCAGTTTATTAGGGCATATAAAACATAATTTACAAATGTGGTAGCAGTGAAAAGTTCTTAGTTTTTTTTTGACAAGTGGACATTTTCTTTATTAACTTTAAATGCCAACATTGTAGCCGCATTTTCTCTGCAAAACTGCTTTGTCTTGCAAAGTAGTATGACGTGAGAGAAAGGATTATTTTCCCATTCCTCTTTAAACCACAGCTCCATTCGAGTCAGAGCATCTATAAACATTAATTTCAGTCCTTGCCACAGTTTCTCTACCATAGAGTGGACCTTTCAGACACAGGAATTTGTTTAGATTCTCATCATTACATGTTAGGGTTGTTGTTCTGGTGGAAAGCAAACCTCAGCCCCCGTTTCAAATATTTTGCTGCCTGTATTAGGTTTTTCTTCAGGGATTGCTCCGTATTTAGCTCTGTCCATATTCCCATCGGTTCTGAACAGCTTCCCTGTCCCGGCAGAGGAAAAGCATCCCCACTGTACGATGCAGGTGAGCTCAGGGTGATGTGCAGCGACGGTTCCCATCCATACATAGCGATCCACAAGTTTTACCATGCCTCCAAAGTTGGCTTGTTGACATTCTCAACAGGATTCGTGTGGCAAAATAAAAATGCATTTCGATAGCATTGTATATCACAAAACGCCCCATGAAGGTAGAGCAATAAAACAAGGTACAGATTAAGCCCAAGCCGGTGTGAATAAAACTGTTTTTACTTGTTTCTTTAAAGCATTTGTGGAGAGAGAGTTGGAGGGGGTTCCAAATCCTCGGAGTCAATGCCTGAAAAGCCTGGTCCCCTCAAGGGTTTTTAGAAAAAAGGTTCAATCGGCAACATCTGACTCACAGTCCTCCGAGTAGAAGGCGAAGATAGAAGATTCAAAAAGGTCCAGAATGTATTTGGGATCCTGGCTGTGGATTGTCTTAAAGGTTAAAACCAAAACTTTAAAATCAATCCTGAAGTTCACAGGAGGTCAGTGGAGGGAGGCAAGAAGAGTTTTGTCTGCTCTTCTGTTAGATTTTTTTTCCAACAGCTTTGCTGAATCGTTTCTTCACAGACTGAAGGCGAGACAGGGAGGTCTTATTCAAACAGGTAAAAAGACTATTACAATAGTCTAATTGTCTATTGTAATAGTCTAATTGTTAACAAACACTCCCGTCTGAGCTGTTGTTTTCCGTAACTCCTCCAGGGCTGTCGTGAGTTTTTTGCTTCTCTGACTATAGTCGATCTACTCGTGGTTCAGCCTTCTCAGATTTTTATGTTGAACGTAGCTCCGAACTATTTCCAATGCTACTTGACAAGCTGTTGGCCGGGATCTGTAAAGCAGCCAATCCAGGAGCTCCATTTATTGTTCTTAGCGCTGATTGGCTGTAGATATAAGCTTCTGTGGTAGCACTAAGACGGTTCCTCTGAGTGTTCATGCATGTTAAAGTATATTTGGTGTTTGAACTATTACAATAGGCAGTATTTTTGGAGGAGGTCTCAAGTACTCAGATTTTAGCTATTCGCTGGTGGCTGCGATCCCTGACCTCTGTAAATACACTGTAATGCACTCCTTGCTAGGTCTATCGGTTTGAGTTTACTACCATACAATTTCTGTTATGAGCTGATGGACTGAACAGTTCAAAACCTAGTTGTAAGCTTCTTCAATAGTTTATCTCTTACCTTGTCTGATCATAGAAAAGCTGTGTTTATACTGAAGTGAAACTACACACAAGTAGACTACAGTTCAACTGAATTTTAATTTAAGGGTACCAGAGTAAAGGAGTGAATACAAGGTAGACTACGCTTTAAAGATTTATATTGGTAGGACATTTTCAACAACATATATTGGGGCTGAACAAGATGCTGAAAACACCTGGGCAGATGTCAACGATTGTTGCAATGACTGTATAATTGAAGAAGCACGACATTAACAAAGCAATATTATTAATGTCTTCAGTTTCACCGCAAATGTTGATCTCAGATAGTGAGAAGTCTGAGCTGGTAGTGTAAAAACGTCTAATTAATTGTTCCCATCGCAACAACGTGGTTTTATTGAAAATGTTCTGGATAAAGCTGCTGTTTTGTTAATTACACAGCTCAGCTGTAGTTTTTCATAACACATAGAGAGATTGAATTGCATTGTACTTACATGAATACCAAACAATTTTTTGTGGTGCCGTTGGGAAAACAATACATTTCCGACATATTGTGCAGCTCTAATGTGTAGAAATTTTGCCAGTAAATGCCAACAAAGGACATTAAAGTCTGTGGCTGCAAAGTGACAAAAAGTGAAAAACTTTAAAGCTGGCCGCGTTGCACGACTCAAACTCGGCTTCTCACCTTTGCTCTTCGCTCTGCCTTTGTGTTGGTGTTTGTTCCCTCCCAGAATGACGGGGTTAGGCTGGCCAGAGCTGACCAAAATGAGCAGTGTTCTACCCCTCAGAGAGCTATTTAGGACTTTCTTTTGTAGTGTTGGAGATTACAGGCTTGGGACGTAGAGGAACAATGGGAGCCTGAACAAAATGGAGATATATTTACCGTGTGAAAGGGCCTCGTGTGCGACGGCATGTGGTACGGCGAGCGAGGAGAGCGTAACGTTTTCCAGGATTTAGTCCGTGACTCGCCCCAGAAGATGTGCTCAATTTGCTTTTTAAATGAGGCGTGAAGAGAGCGAGCGTGCAGTGTGATGGTATACATTCAGACGTGCAGGACTAAGCGTGTGTGTGTGTGTGTGTGTGTGCGCGCGCGCGCGTGTGTGTGTGTGTGTGCGCGCGCGGCACAGGATGCAAGACTTTGTTGTCTAAGTGCCCCGATGTGTGTGGACAGTCTAGCACACGGCCCACTAAGTGCTCTCTCACAGCCAATGTGCTACATGACTGCTTGTGTTGCTGCTCTTAATTGAATAGACACACCAGCCCCTCTCTGCGAAGGATACTCAGGCCTTTCCCTTCGTAGCAGGCTGAGACCGTGTGACACCGAGCAGCGTCCCGATGTCAGCCCTCAGCGATGATTCATTGTTTACTGATTATTTCTGCTAAGTGAGAACACAGACCGTATGCTTTATGCCAGATCCCCTCCTCCCTTCCCCAGCAGCCTGGTGCGTCTCACTTCCTCACCAGCCAGCTTCCAGGACTGGCCCTTTCTTCCGTGCCTCCGCCACAGCTTTGCGGCCCAGGATGTGAGTCCAGGTGTCCAGGATGAGCGCTTGTGACCCGCTGGGTTTTGAGCGAGATGCAATGCTCTGTTGATTGTTTTCCATAAATCTGTCCAGGAAGAATGAATTGCTTGGGCCAGGCAGTGTGAGCGGCGCTCTCAGTTTCACATGTCACAATGAAAGGAAAGCCTGGAGGAGCCAGGGAGGGAGAGATGTGTGCTGTGATAGTGGCAGTGGGATTGTGCAACTAAGTTCTGGTGTTTACACGGCCTTACAAAAGTGTTCACACCACTTCCAGTTTTTTTGTTTGTTTTTTTTTTACCCTGCACAATGTGTTTTATTGGGATTTTAGGTGACAGAAGAACACAAAATACCTATTTTTCTACCTATTTTTTTAATTATTTAAAATTAAAATCTGCATGTATCTGTATTCACCACCCAACACCTTTTTACCTCTTGCTGAAATCCAGCTGTTGCCTTTAGAAGACACCCAGTTTTCCAGTAAAGTACACCAGTGTGTGACATAAATTCAGCATAAATGCAGCTGATCTGTGAAACCCTCAGAGGTTTGTCACAGCAGAATCTGTCAAAGAGACTTTATTATCCATGGCCTCAACAAATCTGCTACATAGGTGACAAAGCAAATCCGTAGAAGAAGATGCTCCGGTCAAATGAGATGAAGATGAAACTTTCTGGCATATGTGCAAAGTGTTTCCGTGCAGTGGGAAAATACCAATCCACTTCATTAGCTAGAAACTGCTAATGATGTGGATTGGACCAACACACGCACAGGGAGAAACTCTGTGCAGAGGGAGACCCCAGGCTGGGATTCGAACCCAGGACCTTCTTGCTGCAAGGCAGCAAAGCTACTCACTGCCCAATATCTAAATCATCCCTTTAGATGTATGTTTTTTTAAAATGTTTTAAGGATGATTTACCTTTTTCTTTGAAAACATGAAAAGAATACGCTTATAAGCTATTCTGAAAGCCATCAATGTCCCAGAGCCCAGCCATTTCATATCTGCTCTCATGTGTGAGTTTTCTGGCATTGAGCTTGACTAATTTGAGCCGTTCTGTTAGGGAGACAAAAAGACATCTTCAAGGGTGTATCTGTGCGTTAATTAAATGTAAAACGGACACGACGGCGCGCAGACAATTATGGTCAACAGCACTGTCTGATCAAAGGAACGACACTTCCTTCCATTCCTCTTATATTATTTTTTTCCCATTACTTTTCATTCAGCATCAACAAATGAGACCCAAGCACATGTCACTGTTCCACTTCAAAAAGCCAGCGCTGAATTTAAAGGCCCTTTGTTTGTGTTTATGTAACTCATGAGGGGAGACAAAGTAAGGCGTAGGCAATCGACTGAGACACTTTGTTGTTCTGCACAGCTTCACCCCCTTTATGTGTGCGCCGCGAACGTTGTTGGTTTGTTTACCGAGTGGCTTGACCTCGCTGGGAGGAATGTTCACTCGTTTCCTCGTCTTTTGTCTCTGATTTTCTTCCTGATCCATGTGTCTCTTTCCTCCTCTTCTTCTTCTTCTCCTGCTTCTTCTTGTCTCCTTCTCTGCCTGCCCTTCTGTGTGTGTCTAGCTTTCTCTTTGGTCCTCCCACTCGAAACTCCAGATTTAACTCTGGAGGTTCTTCTGGTTAATCACACTTGGAATCTTCCCCAGTGTTTGAACGCTACCTCCTCTGCAGCGCGCTCTTCCTCGACAGAGGGAGTCGCGCTAATGATCCCGGTTATTGGCTTCTTCCAGCGCCGGAGTCGCGATTTACATGAGGTGACATTCAGTTCAAACGAGCAGGCCTTTGCAACCTTATTTTCTTTCTCTGGAAAACAATTAACCCTGCTGCTTGCTCGCCCTGTTACTTCTTTCTACCCCCCACCCCTGCTTCGCTACACCACTCCCCCCTCTTCTTCTGGTTATTGTCTTTGCACAAACAGGGAAGATTTACTGCCAAAAGAATGAAGGGTGTGTGAAGTTTTTCAGTAGCAAACGAGTCACTAAGTTCTTCTTCTTTGACTCTGAGGAGCTCGGGGATGCTTTTTGTGTGGATCCAGCATGGGCGGCTTTCCTAAACTGTGTCAAATTTGTACAAAAAACCAAGAACCCATGCGTATGCATCTCTGCGCTGACCTCGGTAAATTTAGTGTACGCTCTCTTCCGCACACCCCCACGAATAGACATATAGCCCACCGAGGCACGTTCAAACGCAAAGACAAACTTTACAAGCGTGCCGCTAATGAAGCGCATCTCTCTTCTGTCATGGTGCCCATGTTAGCATGACAAGATGTTTACACACGCAATCACGGCGCCGCCTCTGATGTGGGCCCGCGATGAAAGGGAAGACGGGGAGAAGAGGGAGGCGTGACGGCAGGCGTCAGGTGTGGACCGCTTTTCTCTGCTTGACAGTTCTGATGGTATCCCACTGAGAGACGGAGATAGAGAGGCACCTGGAGAAATACATCTTGGGAGGGAAACACTTTTCTTTTCTTTCCCCCCGCCCCGTATCTATGGAGAAGTTCTCTCGGCTCAGCTTCAGGGACATTCAGGAGCGTTCATGCTAAGATGAATTATCAAAAGTTTCTGAAGTGGAAGGGAGGATGCTTCTAAATTAAAACTGGTCCAATTACCTTTAGAAATGAAAAAAGTTGTAAATGGAGTCCTTATGTGTGTAAAATGATGAGAAATTAACACACTTGCATACATGTGCAATGCCTTGTGGCAGAAAACTAACATCTACCTACATTTTTAAAATATCTTAAAAAAGGGGAAACATGGTGTTACCAGTATTATGCTGCCGGGATGGTTTCCCTCATCGGGGATACAAAATCTGGTTAAAGTTGAAGGAAAGACGGATGTAACAAAAATATTGCAAATCTCAAAGGAGACCTGTTAAAAAAAAAAAAAAAAGCAAAAATATGATACCGAGGCTGCTGAAAGTTCGTCTCGTATAGTATTGTTTTAGATTCTGATATCTTTACAACAATGTTTTTCTTGCTTAGTGCATTACTATATGTTGGTCGATAAGCTAAAATTCCAATAAATGCATCGAAGTTTGTCAAGTCAAGTTTATTTGGATGGCACATGTCAGCATAATACAATAACCTATTAAGAAACAAACAAGAAACATAATATTTTGTTAAATACCATCATCTAAAACAAATCATCAAGCAAATAGACATCAAACATATCAATCAATGTTCCATTTAATATGAATCAACTCTGAGCAGGTGGGGATTTTGGGTGAATAAGCAAACTCAGTGTTTCAGCATCTTTGCGGTTTTCTGGAAGCTTGTTCCAGGTTTGCAGTTGCGTCCCAACAAAACACTGCAAAGTCTGAAGGCCAGGGCTACTTTTGCGAGAGGTTGTGTGCATCCTTGAATCCGGAGAAAAACAATTAGACCTAAACCGCTTCCCCTTGTCCTGCAGTGTAGATTACAAATGAGCAAACCTGGCATTTATCACATTACTACAAACATTTATTAAAGCCGGTTCCCCTCTAAAGCTGCAGAGATAACAGTGGGTAATTGCAGAGACTGGCTCTATTAGTTAAGTATGCCTAATGTCACTGCCTCAGAGCATTAATGGACGCCGTTGTATTATGTTCCTGCACTCATTACCACCCCACTCCCCTTCAAACAGATACACACAAAATCTCCCACACACCCTCTCCCCACCCTCCTCCTCCTCCATTGACCCTGCAGCAGGAGTCTGTGCCACTCTAATGAGAAATGGAAAACACTACTCGGAGAGCTCCAAGACACACACACACACAAACACACGCATACACACTTATACAGGAGCATTCATACTCAACGGGAGACATTACAAGGGGACAGAGGGGTACAACACCATAATCACACACGCCCAGGGAAACAATTGTGCCGTTATCCGAGTGATCACATTATAAAAGTTTAATAAACACCAAACGGCCTAATGGTGAATTAGCCCCGCATCTGCCCCGCGTTGTGCCAGGCTATAATTAGTGATTTAACAGAGACAAACAAATGTTTTTCAGCCTGAGCTTTTTTACAGGCGACAGATTTTTTATTATTATTTTTTTTTTTGTCAGAGGTAATTATCTTGTTTGTCCAGAAATTAAAGGAAAGCGATATATATATATATATATATATATATATATATATATATATATATATATTTTTTTTTTTTTTTTTTTTTTTCTGTCCTGGAGACACAAAAAATA
>NW_015113349.1:224530-276859 GCF_001443285.1 Poecilia latipinna
ATATATATATATATATATATATATATATATATATATATATATATAATTTTTTTTTTTTTTTTTTTTGTTCACTGACCTGGAGATGCCAAAAAGTCACACGTCGGACGGTCGGAGCGCTCCAACTCTGTGGGAGGGAGGAGTTTGGCTCAAGCTCCACGTCTGGCTCTCTAAGTGGCTACTTGAGATGCGCATGAAGAGAAGCGGATGGGTGCTTGAGATTGTTGAGGAGGAGGAGAGAGAATATGAAGGAGGGTGCAAGTGTAGGGAGACTGGAGGAGGGCATGGGGGAGAAGAATAATAAGAAGAAGAGATGTAGGGAGAGACGCCGGTGAATGATGTAGGAAAAGATGAGAGGACGGAAGAAGCACTTCCTCTAACTGAGGGACAGCTGCTTTCAAAGTTTTCATAACTTTGAACTTTTTAGTTATTCCACAGCATGGTGCTACCAGCGCCATATTTTTGCTCTATTGCTTTCTTCCGACAACATTCATCTTCTTTCTAATATTCCATAAAGGCAAGATTATTAGAGTACATAACTAATCGATGCTGGATCAACAGATTCTTCCACTTGAGCTTCGGGTCTCTGTTGATCTCCAAAGCTGCCATGGGCCTCTTCACTGCTCATCTGATTAATGTTCTGCTTGCTAGCTGCTTTTCTCTTTAAGAGCTTGCAAAACGCTCTTTGAGATGTTCAGAGCTCGGCATATTGTTTTATAAAATCATTCCGTTCACTTATCTTCTCTAAAAAACTCCTGAGATATCATAGTAACCATAGTAACATTAACTCAAATTTATCGGGATGATAAATCAAAATTTTTATGATAAAAAATTTTTTCTTTATAATGATACGATAAGTTTCCAACACTATCTACAACTACACTGAAACCAAGCTGCACACATGTGGGGTCTAGCTGTCGTCCAAAGGTAATTGGTTGCACAAAATTGAGGCATCAAAGTAAAAACGGGCTGCATAGAAATGCACTCCACACTTTTCAGATTTCATCATTTCAAAAAACTGCAACACGATATTCCATTCACCTTCCACTTTGCGGCTCTTTTGTGTCGTCTGTCACATGACATTCGATGTCACATGCATCGAAGTGACAAAAGCAAATACGAACACTTTCCTGTGACACTGTATCAAGCAGTAATGTGTGTTCGTTGTGTGTGTGTGTGTGTATTTGCATGAATGCCAGCGTGGACGGTTCATGTAAAATCGATGACACTTTATAATTTACAATCACGAGGTCCCGTCGCTTTGTGCAGGGGCCTTCATCCTCATTCATCAAAATGAAATCAGGACTCTTCTCTGTGTGAGGTGGCAGGAGGGCAAGAAAACGGCTGTGTGTGAGAGAATATGGCTTTGGTCCAGTGTGTGTGTGAGTGCGTGTGTGTGTGTGCGTGAGCGGGTGAGTGGGTGGGGGGGAGTGTCAGATGAGGGGGAGGAAGAGGGCATCTGCTGAGGTTGTAGAAAACATCGCTTCCAGCATACATAAATGTGCAAACGCATACCCACCTACCATGTGTGTGTGTTGGTGCATGTCTGCATCTGCGCCCATGTTTTTTGTGTGCGCGTGCATTGCACTGGTGCGTGTGCGTGCGTGTGTGTGTGTGTGTGCGTGTGCGTGCGTGTGTGTGTGTGTGTGTGTGTGCGTGCGTGAACGTGCATGCTTGCCAGCTGAGTGACAGCTTAGTATTGATCTGTGGGAGGCCCCGGTGTCATTAGACCCAGTATGGACCAGCAGGCACACGTGGAGGTCAGGGCACGGAGTTTGTGTGTGTGTACGTGTGGTGTGTGTGTGTCATGGAGTGTGTGTGCATGTGTGTATATGTGTAGGACTGGGAAACCAAGTGTTCAGTAGTGACAGGCTCAAGCCTCTGAAGGAAAATCAATGGTGTCATAAGAGGAAGGTTTCCTCGAGCCTCCTTCTCCCTCTTTTTTCCCTCCTCCCCTTTCTCCTCTTCTCATCTTCCTTATGCTCTTCTCCCTTTTTTTCCCCTCCATTTTCCTCATCTGGGAGGTCATCCACAGAACCCTCATTTATACATTTAACACTCCCTTTCTCCTTTTTTTCCCCTCTTTTACACACACTTATTTGCTCACACATGCAGCTCTCCTGGGTCAGGATGGGGGGGTTGCACGACGTGAGATGCTTGGATCAATTTGAGGGGTTATCTTGGCAAAAAAAAAAAACTGAGCCATTAGTGACAGAACTGATCCCGGATCAGCCCTCATTAACTAAAAGGGCACGGGGACTGTTTGTCCAGATGAAAGAAATGACCTCAAACCAGGACCAATTAACTGAGAGGGCAGAGACTAGCTGTGCACCAGCGGTGTGCATTGTTTTCTAAAACAAGGAGTTGGATTTGAAACAAATCTGATAAGACTTTGTTTTGATGCTAGTTTGAGTTATCCTTCAGGTATTTGTTGTCAGGGATGAGCACTCTATTCCACACACACTCTCTTTCTCACAGACACACACACACACACACACACACACAGGGCAAGCATCCACCTGTTCTTCTCTCTCCTCTTTCGCCTGAGGGGACGAGTATGGTAGATAACAGTTTGAGTGGGCCTGCTGCAAAACACTAATCAGACCTAACACTGCCTAATTAGCACAGAGTCCACTGATTGGCTTACAGCAATAATTAACACAGGTGAGAATAATTAGCTCCCCATAGACCTGTTTGTGGCTGCATGTGTATGTGTGTGTTTGGGTAAGTGGGTGTGTGCGCGCATATGTGTGTGTGTGTGAAGGATGTTATTATGCAGTCCTGGTCCCCAGTGAGGCTGAGGAGGCACAGAGAAGAATCAAACTCATTACTGAAACCAGGCCAACCTGTGTAAGGTGCTCTGCTTTCCCACACCCAAAGAATTAGCCACAGAGAGATGCCCCTCCAGTTTCCCCTTCACCCCCCACCCCACTTTTAGTGTCTTTGCTCTTATTCTGTTTTTTTTTCTTCTTCTTCTTCCCCACTCTCACTTTTCACTGTCCTGATGACTGAATGCGCAGTTTGTAGTTTGAGGAATAAAAACCGCCTGGTGAACCTGGGAGGATAAGATGAGACACGGAGCTTCTCTCTGTCCTCACTCTTTCTCTCCGGTGGTCTCCTTTTCACTTTCATCGCTCACTGCTTCCCTGCCCTCCTCTTAAAATAGCATGGGCAGAATGAATACTATATGCAGTCCTCCTCACATAAAAAAAATGTAATCACGCTTCTTTTGCGCCATAAAATGGTAAGGGGCATGCAAAAGTATTGACAGCTGTTGAGCTTCTTCGCATTTTGTCACCGTAATGTGTCAGCATTTGTGTTGGTTTATGTGGTGAACCAACACAAATTTCTATAGTAGAAGTGTGTTGTGTGTTTGTATTCTGGCCCCCTACACTCTGATACCCCTAAATAAGATGTCCAGGCCAGCCAGTCGCCCATTTGTCAAAGAGTCCACCGGTGTGCGATGTAATGCTGTCTCAACAAATCGAACCTTTATAGAATTGTGGCAAGAAGTATTTACAGGGTAGATAAGTGGCACGAAATACTGCTCTGATCTGGAAAAAAAACTGTCAGAAATGTCAAAAGACTTCACAACAGCATAGAAGTTCACCTTACGGCAACACAACGACCCTAAACTTATAGTAAGAGTGTCAGCAGAATGGTTAAGACCAATGCATCACTGTGTGTTAGAGGATGTAGAAATCTGCTGCAAAACCAAAAGTTATTTTGCAAAGAAAAATAGACAAAAATTTTTGTTTGTTTGAAGGTGGAAAGCTGTTACACACACAAAAAAAAATTGCTGTAATTGGAGCAAAAGGAGGTCGTACAAACCATCAACAGCGTGTCAGTTGCTTCAAGATGTTCCAAACTTTCCAAACTTTCAAAACTATGTCCTATTTTCCTTCCAATTCACCATTATCTTCTACTTTGTTTTGGCCTTTTGCATAAAATACCAATGAAATGCGCTGAAGTTAACACTTTAGCAAAGTACTGTAGGGTACGTACACCACAAACTAAAACTTTATGCCCAGCAGTCAGTGCCGCATGTTGTCGATTGAAGACGGGGAAAGAGTAAAGTAACGAGACAGACTGAGAGAGAGCGACAAAGAAAACTCAGACATTGTTTTTGCTGAAAGGCTGGCCGTCGTTCTTCAGCCTACGAGCAGCATGGTGTCCTCCATCTCGTTGCCTTTGGTTATTTTTACCAAAGTGCCGCTTCTTTGATCACTCCGACATCACAGAGACGAAGACGAGCACGCAGTCATTGAGAAGGGGGTTAATACTGGAACACAATTGACGGCTTGTCACTTTTTAGCTCCGAGGCAGCAACATTGCGGAGTAGTTAGAAGATGGAGATGGAGGTACCACGCATTAACGCACGCACACGTACACACATATATCTCTAGAGCTTTTTGTGTGCTAAATAAATAACAAGCGATGATGTAAATTGGTGTTTTCCTGGAGTATGCGGCTGCTCCCGGGATGTATTTTTCATGTTACGGCATTTTTGAGTGGTTTAGGAGTGCAGGATGTACGGATAATGAATTTAACCCCCAAACTGTTCGCAAACAAGCACCGATATACGTGTCTCGCCCTCATACATAAACACACTCACACACACATGGAAGGGGATTTGACTGTTTACCTGACCACAGGTGCACCGCAGCAATAATTCCCGCCCCCATGTCCCTCTCTATGGCAATTGCTCTCCGCCCACTAGAATCCGGGGAGTCGCCGGGGGCAACATCAGCCCATAAGCATAAGCTGACAGAGACACACAGTCGGAGAGGGAAAGCTCATTGTTGGCTGACTGATCTCCAGTGTCTCGCTGACAAGCCTCCCCATGTTCGCCGGATTTGTGTTTTTGTTCTGTTCACGCGTGGTAAACACTCGCCTCTCATAACCGCCAGCTACTACCTCTGTCACACTGAGGCTGTCAACACAACGCTGCACTGAGCGACGCAGCGCACAATCATACACACCAGGAGATGTATGTATAAATGTAATGGATGTACTCAACGGCAGCCTAAATGCGTATAAGAGTTGTTAAAAATCTTTTTTTCTTTTTTTTATGGGAGAAATCTGCATATTCCCATCACTGTCTCACTCGCCCAGCCCAAACACTCTCACCATTCCTTCCTGACTTAAAAAAAAAAAAAAGAAATGAAAGAAGGTTGATTGAGGCAAAACAAGCAAGGTTGTTTTCTTCCTTTTCTTTCATATTTCCTGTTTCAATAATTAATATGCATGAGTTTTATGGCCGCTTAAGATGCGATCAATTATTCATTAACAGCATGTTAATTGCATCCACAGTCGTGAATATTTAACCAAACACTAAATCAATGGGGTCGAAACGAGCTGCAATATGGACATTTTATAAGCCTTGCCAAAAAAAAAAAAAAAAAAAAGCAAAAAAGAAAGAAAATGAGGAATGACTTTAATGAAAACAGCAGTGAAAGGATTGAAATGGAAGGAGAGGAACAAAACAAAAGCTTGGAGACAATGTGAAAGAAAATGTAAAGTTGTTGACTTGTAAGTGACTCTCAGCTTTTTTTTTTTCTTCTGTTTGATTCTTCTTTTGTATTTAGCATCTAAATGGGGAGGATGTAATCTCTCCATCTCTGCCCACTGTAGCCAGCCTTTTTCCCTCTAAAAGACTCCAGACTCCTTTGTCCTGTATCTTTGTGTGCGTGTGGTAATGCGTATGGGTGTGCGTGCAGCTCTTGTTTGCGTGTGCGCCGTGTCTGGACAGTGACATTTCTCTGCCTGGATAACCATCGCGCCCTCTGTCCCTCTGTCCCTCCAGCCATGACGCAGGGTAATGTCACCTGTCAGTCTCAAAGTCCTTACTTACAACGGCCGCCCTCACGCACACACGCCCTCCCCCTTTTCCTCACCTCTTAGACTCCCCCCCCCCACCCAGTCCCAAATGGAACGCCACCACCGCCGCCCCAGGACCTCACCTGAGAGACAAAACCCCTCTCACCGTTCCTCCCTCTGTCCTACAGCTTTTTGTCTTCCTCATAACATGCCATATCCTCGTTTGCTCTTTCACTTCCTTATATCTAAATGGCAGCCACACCCTCTCCCTCCCTTACATATGCCCCCTCAAGACTCTAGAATAATAACATGGGGAAGACAGCACACATATAGTAAATGGCAAAGTCAAGGGTGGGAAGCTGACTTTTTTGTTTTGCCTGGACCCCGGTGTACTCTGCGCCTGTTTTCAATTACTCCAGCTGCACTGGCGGGGTCGAGGTTTATGCATTATATGGGAATGTAATTGACTATAACTGCCCTCTTAACATTAACCAGGTGTGCTGGCTGAGTGTGGGAGATTAAAGCCCCGGGCCCCGGGCCCTGGGCCGTCATGATGTGTGTGGACCCATCTCCGTGGCTTGTCTTCTCGTTGATGTATTTATATCCTCCACCTCCGAGGCGCCGCCCATTAGCACACCACGTTTAAATGTGCCATGTTTCCCTTTCCCGTGTGTGCCTGCGCCTTCCCGAATGGAAGTTTCATCACGCGTCTGCCAGAACAAGAATGAAGAGGGAAAGTAGGGGACGAGGCAGGATGCAGATACGGCCCCGGCTTCAAGGGGGTGTGGGGGGGCTGACTTTACAAGGACAAAGTCAAAATGGGCCCATTCACAAGGCTGACACACTGTGATTTGTATGTATAGTAGTGAGCAGCCCTTCAGGGCACTAGCCCCGAGGCGATCGCAGACACCCCTGAACAGGGCACCAGCAGGAGGAAGGCCGGTGTGGAGTTTATGTGTGTAAAAGAAGCATCAACAGGCTGTCAATCAAGCACCCGAGCCGCCGCTTGTCACTCCCCCGATGGAGCTGGTCCGGAGCAGAGAATGGGGAGTCTCTTGGACATTGGGTGGAGAGAAGAGGAGGAGGAGGAGGTGGGGTTTGGCGTTCTGGAGGCTGCGTGGTGGAGGCAATTGTCTGTCTGTCTCAGCGGCTCGAGCTTGATTTGATATTTGATACCGAGCATGTGGCATTTGAATGCAAATCTATTTTGATTGTCTCGGCGTCTGATAGGGTTAAGAGGAGTCTATGGGGGATATGCATGTATGAGTGTGTCGGAGGGGCCAGGACGGGGACGCGAAATAAGAAAGAGAATTATTCAGACGGATTATATTACTTACCAATTCACTTGCATCAGGGGTTTGTTCCTCTCAGAGTAATATAAAGATATTTAATCAGTCTAATATGAAAGGTAATGGGTCAAATGTGAAAATGTGTTACTCAGTTCGCCTGTCTAACAAAACCTCATCAAAAGGGGTTGGAGACTCCATGTCTGGCCCTCAAAGATCATTTTAAAACCCATTTGACAATTAAAAAAAATTAAACTATAAGCTGAGAAGCTGTTCTTGCAAAAACAATTTAAGCAGAATGCCCTTTTCTCGTGTAATTGTTAATATATTTATGTCTTTAATGGTGAAAAAGATGTAATAAAGTTAGCCTTCTGGCTGAATGAAGGAGGTAATTGGAGGTAATTTCAGGAACTCATATTTATTCCGGCCCATCAAAGAGGTAAAAGCAATTTCAACCAACCCAAACTGAAATCTCTGAGACGACAAAACGCCATATCAGCACATATTTACTCAGCCACACTTTCACCAGAGACAGTTGTAAAGTTTGTGGCTGTATTCTTAGCCGAGCGACGTACGCGTAGCAATGTAACACTACATTTACAACAATCTGCCTTATCAGCTGCATATTTTCCAAAAATGTATGATATCTGAAGAGATAGAGAAGCGTATCTTCAACGACTGCCTGACACAAAATCCAAAAGCTGTTGGTGGACTTAGAGAACAATGGCGAATCCCAGCCAGCAGCGTCAATGAGCCCAACTTCTCATAGAGACACAGATGTTGTTCGAAAGAGAAAACAGCCACATAAAAAACAAACAAAAAAGCAGTCGAACCAATGCAACTTTAATTCATATTCCTAAAATCAGCCGTTTATTCATCTAGCTTTTCACCATTCTGAGTCGCTTTTTTACAAATTCACTGCGATATGACATCTGTATCGAAAGGCAAACTATTTCTGTTAAACTTGCGGGACCTCAGGCTAAAATATCCAAGCCATTTAAGTGCAGAAAGCCAACGCTGTCTGTATGTGGAAAAAAATTATGTATGTGGACTAATTATTTCACTTGCATAAACATAAAAACTGTTTAAAAGGTAGACAGACCAAAAAACAGATGGAACAAGTTAGTTTTGCTACAGCATTGAAACCGACCCCCCCTCGGCCCCTAACCAATTAGAATGGTGACTTCTGAAATGCCATAATACCCATTAATTAGCAGCCTGCTATTTTCTCAGTGATTTGGCTAATTAGTCTGCAAGGCTCTACACTATGTGGACCATTATTACTGGGTTGAAGCCATGCAAACACTCTCAGATGCACACAATGGAGCTGCTGAGCAAATTCATACCTGCACTGCACAAAGCAATAATTTCACACAGCTGAGTGACCCTAATTTAGGTGACACTGTTGTAAGCTTTCATAGCAGGAGAGCAGGATGTGAGTGAAAAGCTGAAAGCAGGGAAGGGAGTCCATGAAGAGTTATATTCACAGGCTGCCCTCTCTGACTGACAGATGTATAGCCACACATCGTATAGAATGGTCATTATAGTTTCAGCTTATGCAATCCTGTTTGGAGGCAATATTGGGTGTGTTAAACTATTTCAGGTGTCACACATTCAGACTCTGGTTCCCAAATATATATTGTACATCGGATCGATTTTGATTTCCTTTTATGATCTCACCTGGTGCAGATTTTGAAGGAAAAAAGAAAAATCTCAATTGTTGTCGTCATTGCAATATTGAACAGCAATGACACTAGTTTGTGTATTCCTAACATCCTGCATCTCTTTTTCCAGTGTTTAATATCTTACTAGCAGAAAATAGCTCTCCTTCCATCTTCACTACAATAAATACAGTTCTATTTGCCAGCAACTAAAGCTTCCTACAAGTCTAAACAGTCTTCTCCTGCCTTAAAGCAAATTTGTAGCATTTAATGCAAATGGTATTTTACAAACTTTAACTGTCCTCACTTGCATTGGGTGGTTATTTATACAGATGCACCACCTGCTTACATTTCCCATGTAAATAATGATCGACTTCTGGGCAAATAACCTTCCAAAGCAAATGTTTCAGCTCAAAGATTATAAAGTGACATTTCCATAAAATGCTGTGATGTTTTTGAAATTGAAGTTGCTTTAAGGGTCTTTTCACAATTGATAGTCCTCAACACTCGATTGGGGACCAACAATTGTTACATTTTCAGCTGGTATAGTTCACTTTCACACATGGCAAACGATCCAAACCAATTGAAAAGCCTGTTCACCTCCTCGCCTCTGGTGGCACTGCACCAAGAACAACTGAAGGAAACCTCAGAAGAACCCAGAATGCCCCGCAGTATTTCACTTCCTGCTTTTGGAGCGGTCTCCAGTCTGCTTGCCATTCACATATGCATTCAAACTGCATCACAGTTCACTTCAGCTGAACCGAGACCTGGGTTTTCAGGCGGACCAGAGTCCATTTTTTTGTGGTCCGTACCAGAGTTCGATTGCACATCCGCACCTCCCCAAACGAACGGGACTTTCCAGACAAACAGACTGAAGTTTGATTAAAGCGGACTAAGCAGGGCTGGGGTGAATCCATCCCAAGACAGTAGAAGTTCATTTGATCCTGGCCCCTCTCAGACTAGCTTCAGCCTCTAAGACTAAGTGATAGATAAATACTAAATTAGGCTGATAGGAGTTTTCTGCTGCATGTAAGATAATTACTGCTTATAGCCTTTCAACAGACTTTTTAAAAGCGTGAACTATAATCTTCTGACAAGATAAAGAACAAAAGGCCTCCTCCTAGTCCTGTGTTCTGGTGAAAAACAGCGTTTCAGCTCCTTGTAATGACCTGGCATGTGCGAGTGCAGCTTTCTCCCCACTTTGACAGTCCATCAGTGTCTCCAGCCGGACAGACGGGCCACTGACACAGCACCACGAGGCCGGGAAACCTCTTCAATCACTTCCTCACTTTTTCCTGTCTGTCAGGCGACAGAAAGGCGTGATTGATTTGTTGTTTCTACCACAGCGGTAAGAGAGCGAAGTTGCATTGGAGTAAAAACAAGAACGTCTGGTTTGTGTGACAACCACTTTCAGAAGCTTTATTAATCATCGTCATCAATAACGCCGCCGTGCTGCTGGTCGTCTTGCGGCTCGCGCGCATCCACCAGGAGTGCACTCCCCGCTTCTCGCGGCGCGATGAACTTCATAAGTGTCCCATCACCACTTTAATCAAATTACTTATGAACCAAAATTGACAGTTTTCATTAATTATAAAGGATTATTCTAATTGCGATTCAAATTTATTCATTTAGAACAGAAGGCATTCAGTAATGTTTCAGGAAATTTGCATATTAAATGGAGAGAGTAGGCCATTAGCTATGCTAATGTATGCATGATTCCTTATTTTGTGATTGGTGGGCCATATGTAGCAGGCTGGGGGTGTGCAGGTGAGGAATCTAGAAGGAGCTGTAATATGTTTGATAAACACAGAGGGACGCAGGGCCAAAACATGCACATGAGCAAGTATCCACACACACACACACACACACACACGCGCTGTAGGAAGCCATTCGCCTGCGTTTCAGAATCCGTCTTCCTCTTGACACACGCGCGCTTTCTGTCACACATTTGTCTCCCCTCTTTGCTTCCATATTTGTCCCTCAAGACCCCTTTTGGTGGCGAGCAACTTTTCAGCCAAGAACAAACATGGCACACTAATTAAGTTTCTGATTTCTGATCCCGCTGCATTTAGAAACATAACCTTGAGCCGGCGCGTAGTCGCAGTCACAGTTATGATTTAATGTGGTGCTTAAATGGAACAAAAAGAAAGAACTTTTGCAAGCGGCACATTCATCCCCACAATGTATGGGGCTGGTCTCGGCATGACACGCTGCTCTTTATCAAGCTATATATAGTCGATGCATTATGCATTAAGCTTAACATGTGCTTAAATCAACACTATTCAATAAAAGTGCATCAGTCTTCAGATAAAGCAGAGAGGAGAGCGGTTAGGGTAAAAGACTGCGCAGCGATGGAACACAACCAGCGGTCACACACACCCTTCGGCTGTGCAGCGGTGTCTACCTGGCTGGTGACAGGGCCATTATTCACCGGTCATTCCCATGAGGGCAGAGTTTGGGGCTGGACAGGGGTAGCACCGCGTCGCAGCATGGCAGGACAGAGCCGGGGTGAGAGGGACCAGGACCCTTCATTACTCCTGTGGTCTGGGGGCCTGGAGCCTCTCTCCTTCCCTCTCTTTGTCTCCGTCTCCATCAGATTAATGGGCTAGGCCCGACAGAGGAAGTGTTTCAATCAGCACCGCCTGCCAAGACTGTCCATCACACCAGACAAGCTCTTATACATCATGGCTTTGATACACAGGCACACACACACAAACACACACACACATGCACAGATGTTTATTTAGTTGCACATTTCCCCCCTGCAACCGATGTTGCTGAGGTGCCCAATCACCGCACAGGTAGGCACGTTTTCAGGCTACAAGTTGCTAAACGAAGGTCTCCTCTTCTCAAGATGGCGAGATCTCGCCGCCGGTCTTCCCGCGCTTCCCTCAAAGATGTCTCGGCTGAATTTTGAATGATCCTTTTTGGATCAAATGGATGAAACACAATTGGTTAAGTGTCTCTGGGACTTCTGTCCCCAAGCTGAGACTGGAGCTCCAGTAGCAGGGAGAGCGAGGGGACAATCTCTTCCCCTAAGCAAGGCCTCTCTCCCCGAACTCCGAAGATGCACCACGGATTCCCCCCCCCCCAACCCTTGACCCACCATCTCCCTCCCTCCAGGGTCCATTTGTTCTGAGAAATATTTAACGATGGGGACAAATTCAGCTGACAAGACATGCACACACATCAAGGAGATAAAGAGGAGGATGGGACGGAGCGCGGAGTGAGCCGGGAATGAATTTTTCAGCGCATTGAGATGTTCTATTTGAATAAATCATGACACTTAAGATAGACATGAGGGCAATATAGAGGTGCCCACCACTACTTTGAGGAGGAGCACTCCAAAGGAATGAAGTGAAGTGTGTGAGCATGTTTCACTTTGTCCTTACACTTTGCTGTTTGTGATCATCCATTTTTTCCCCCTGTTGTTAGATATTTATTCATTTCTCAGTGTCTATCTGTTAAAGTGAGATACAAATGAATGTTTCTTTTCCAGTCTATAGATATGGATAGGGTTAGGGTTAGTTGAGTTGGTGAAGATGTGTAAAAAAAACAAACAAAAAAAACCTTGAATTGAAATAAGCTGTTCTTGCAATAAAGTAAAGTTGTTGCAAATGGCAGAATGATCGCTATGAAAAAATTTAAGTTCAAGTCTGCTAGCCAGAAAATTACGCAAACATTGTCAGCATCAATTGTCCAACATGGCCATTTGAGTCTTTTCCCATAAATTATATGGAAGAAAATAAGTGGGCTGTGCTGAAAAAGAGGAGACATGATAGAAGATGTTGTTCTTGACATTGGATTTCTGTTTCTGTATTTTTTTTTCCAGCGTGAGATAATGTCGCTTCTGTGAAAAATGTTTTTTTTTTCTTTTTTTTTCTTTTTAGTGGTACCACCAAATTTGTCTGCTTTCATATCGAAAGTGGGCCACTGCAGTTTGTTCCAGCCTGGTGTCCAAGGCTGAGGACCAGACCCAGAGACAGACCTGGTTCTGGATTATTAATGTCCCCCCACTGTGGAGCCAGGTCCCCCCCCCCCGGCCCCTATCAGTGCCCCACTGCACCCCTGGGGTCAGCCTGCATGGCTCCTGGTGCAAGGCCCCGCTCATAAATCTCCCTAAATTAGTGTGTGTGTGTAGGTGTGTGTGTGTATATGTGTGCAGGACACGAGTGTGTGCTTCTATGCTTAAACATATACTTCTCGCTGGGAGACAGGTCACCACAAAAACAAGCCAGTCAGGCTCTTGGTTGAAGTGTCAGTGATGCATGGCGGAAAGAGCGAAAGAAAGAGTAGCCCGGAACAGCAAGAAAATGAGAAATGAAACACAGGGAGGGAGCTGGGTGGTGTGGGGACGGTGGGGGGGGGGGGGGAAAAGAAAATACTCAAAGCAAGAGTTTGAGGAAGAGATTTCATTCTGCTAGAATGTCACACTTCACTATACTGTCACTTTACACATGCTGACAGATATTTCCCTTAATGTACCCTAATGCTTAATTGCCAAAGTGCAGGAGTGTCTCTCCTTCTACCTGCCTGGATCGGTTCAACATGTCCCGCGGTGCTAACAGGCACGGGGAAGTGCTGTTGTGTCACTTAGTTAACCCTCGAGACAAATGGCTCCCCTCCGGAGCACAGTGAATTACACACCTCATGAAGCATATTAGGAGCCAGACACAGAGCGTATCTCGTGGAGATGATCTGTACAGCTGAAATGGATGGCAGGAGAAAAGAGGGCTGAGTTACAGCATCAACTGTGTCGGGTTTTTTTTTTCTTCTTCTTCTTTTTATTCTTACAGCGCATCAGAACAAAATTAACATAACGGAGGGAGGAGGGTGGGAAATAAATAACGACTCAAAGCCGTTTTTCTGAAGTCATCCATGTTGAATTTGACAAGGAAAACAACTCCTTTCCTCATTTGTGGCTAATGCAGGAAAATTATTAGAAAATATAACAGAATTGTCCCTCGGAGGCTTCCGTGCTGTTAGCTAATCGCTTAGACGATCTTTATCACTGCAGTAATATTATTTAGATGCTACGGGGATTACTTAAAAGTTGTGTTATAATTGCTTTCCTTGTTTTGTTTTGCATGGGCAGGGGGGTGATTTTGTGTTTAATTGCTCCAAAGTGACAAATAATGCAGGTTATGATATGATGAAAGTGTGAGATCATTAAATTACCACGGCGACCGGCTGCGTTTGCTTTTTTTTTTTATAATTTTTTTTTTTTTTTCGCTGTTGCAAATTTACGCCACGAGGCTAGAAGAGGCCACGCAGTTATTTACACAAATTCACTTCCGCAGCCATTTCTGGATTTGAGGGGTAATTACGAGAGAGCGAAATGGTTTTATTTCATTTAATCCAGCCGGTGCAGCAATTTGCACCAGTAATATCTGCCTGCACGGGTTTAACAGCTCGAAAGCAGCGAGACTTTCAAATGCAAAGAAGAAGTGGGAATAATTGAAGCAAGGATGAGGAAATACGCCGGTGTAAAGAACAAAGTGAAAATAAAAAAAACTTTAAGCCTTAATACTTGGAAACACATTCTGGAGAAAATAAGAACAAAAAAGAGTTGGGGAAAAAAAAAAGATTTTCTTTATTCGATACTTATCAACCAAATTCTGTGTTTATGTGGTTGTAATTGTGCGAAAGTTTTTTGAAACTATTTTTGTCTGCTTGAGAAAGTGTTCAAACAGACTGAACTTTTCCCCCTTTTTTAAATATTACAACTTCCCAATAAAAATGAGCATTTTTATTGGGAATTGATGTGATAGACAAGTAGCACATAATAGAGAAGTAGAACAAAAACGATATATGGTTATTAAAATATCTACATTTCATTGCATTGCAGCTCTTTTCAAATACGTCTCCACTGTCTTTGCCCAATAATGAGTGCTTGTAAACATCGATTTTCTAAATTCTCGATTGGATTTTGCTTCAGACTTTGATTGAGCCTTTCAGAGTCATGAATTTGTTCTGATCTGATCAATTCCGTGTCTTTACGCCGAGGGTTTTTTGCCCCGTTGTAGGTTGAACCTTCGATCTTTTGCCATGTTTTGATCTCCGTCAATCATTCCATCAACTCTGACCAGCTTCTCTGTCTTTGCTGAAGAAAAACCTCCCCACAGAGACCGTGTTCAGGAATGACGTGCAGTGGTATTAGGCCCATAAATTTCAGTGTGGGTCTCATTCAAAAAGAACTTCTTCCTCTAGAATCACCAAGGACCTACCAATTGCGAAATCCAGATTTTTTTTTATAGCTATAAGATCAAAGTTGTCTGAATACAAGTGGATGAAACTCTACAGATGTTTTTTCTTCAAAAAAAAAACAACATTTTTTGAGTTGGTAAGGTGAGACAGAGCCAAAAAAAGTAAAGTGGGATGGAGGCCTTCACAAGGGAGAGCAAATTAAGCATATTGAGTGAGTGCAATGACAAAATGAGAATGAAAAAAAAAACATTGGCTTTGCACAGCGTTCAGCACTCTGTCACATGTCTCAGTGATTTAGCTGCTCATAAGCTCATAGGGGATTTGGTGACAACAAAACCTGGGCCTTTTTGTTATCACCACTTCCTCATCTGGCTCTGAAATCGAGTCATTTTGTGTAAACAGGTGATTCCTACTCTCGCACCACAGGGGAGGTTCTGATTGACTTTTGTGAAACTGATTGCCCATTTGCCTTGTTCAGTTAATTAACAAAAAGCAGCAAAAAATACAACAATTACTGGGCACTGAACCGAGCACCGGATAGAATCCCGGGCTTTTGTCGGCTATCTGCACATATTTACTCGTCAGCTGTCAATCAGATTATCCTTAAATCCGTATGGTAATCTCTTTGCTGTTACGCATCAGCGCACATTGCTCCTTTATCCCGACTTCATCACACAGAAGCACTCGCTGATGATCTCAGAAGTGTAAAGTTAAAAGTGAAAGTCATGATTTCGGTGATTTGATTTGAACCGCTCATCCAAAATAAACAAAAGAATGGGTTCGCTTTTTTTTCTTTTTTTCTTTTATTTTTTTTTATTTTTTTGGAGATGGATGGTCTATCCAAAGTCCAGGACTAAATCTGACAAAAAAATCTGTGGATAAAGGATTGTGAACAAGTGATGTTCTCTCTTAAGGCAGGAAAGCGTGGACAAGTATTTTCAGGTAGCGATGCCAAAGACTTAATGTTGAAATTAAATCAAACAAATCAGTTAATTATTTGTTTAATACTTAACTGACCTTGCTAAAGTAGCGATTTAATATGTTTTCTCTCTGATTTGTTTGCCGTTGAATGTCAAATTAAATGTGCAAAAAAGACCTGAAATGATTAACCACGACCTCAATATTTTATACCAGAACATTAGGGCATGCACACATAAGGGGATGTTAAAAAGACAAAACTATCAGACGGACCTGGTGTGTTTCCTTCACACTTATCCTCTCATGGGTCTCATCCCAACTCCTCTTCCAAATTTAACCCTCTGATTCCATCACCTCTGACTCAAGTGACCCTAACTCTCTTCCCTCCACTTATCCATCTTTCCATCCATCATGGATGCCTGGGCAAAGGAGCAGGAGGGCCGTTGAGGGAAACAAGCGGAATCGATGAATTAAACAGGAGGTGCAGCGAGGAAGGTGGAGTATGTCGGACAAGTGGATGTGGTCCACAGCTGTCTGTTAGGCTGCTCTCTGACCTTGAGGAGATAAGAAAGTTGGGAGACCCTCGGTCCGCGGGGTCTAAAAGGCTGCTGCCGGAAAAACAAAAAACTCAAAAAAAAAACATCTCTCCACTTCATGAATTATTGAGATATTGGCCCACAGCTTCTAAAATATACAGGAGGGTGGTCTGTCTCTCCTTTCGGATTTCACGTACTGTCTGCTTCGTCCTTCTGTCTATCTTTCAATCGGTTTCTCCTTTCACTTTCTGCGCCATTTCTTTCCCTCTCCCCCTAACACACCCACCCTTCCCTGTCTCATTCAGATATGGCCTCTTGTGCAAGTACGATTATAAATCACAACAGAAATAAAAAAAAAAAGGAAAAAGAAGCCAAAGGAAAGAAAAGGGGGGGGGGGACATAAAGCATTAAAGAGTTTGTTATTGAGATCATAGCAGGCTTTTTCTTCTCCAGTCAAGGAGGAGCATCCACCACCAGCCAGCTGTCATGCATTTAAAACTTGTCGGGGAATAACCGCGAGTTCTTGTGTTACATCAGATGCTTGTAATGCACACAGCAGTAGGCCGGCCTCTCGAAATGAGACATAACTCTGCTACGTCCATTTATCTTCTTCTTTTTTGTTAGTTTTTTTTTCTTTCTTTTTTTCCTAAGACTAGATGAAGCAATTGTCCAGGGCGCTGTGTTTTTCCTGACATGCCTGCGTGCGTGTGCGCGTGTGTGTGTGTGTGTGCGCGTGTGTGTGTGTGTGCGTGTGTGTGTGTGTGTGTGCGTGTGTGTGTGTGCGCTCGATTATATCCGAGTAGCTTGGCTCCAAACGCGCTGCCCAGTGCAGAATCGTAGCCATAACAAATGAACAGAGGGGAGAAAATAAGACATATGAAAGAAAAGCTGAGCAAAGGAGTGATTCTCTCTCTGGCTGCTGGAGATCTGTATTGTAAGCAGTTTCAGCTGTCAGCACTTCTTTGAGCTACCTCAAAGGGGGGAGAAGGAGGAGGAAGAGGAAGGGGGAGGAAGGGGTGGGAAATGTAGTTTTATACCCCCCCCCACCTCTATTTCCCCTTCTTCCCCCTGTTTTAGGGTTCCTGTTTATTTGTACACAGCGCTGTTTATTTTTGCGGTTCATTTGATTTTCTTTTTTTTTTTTTTTTCGTCATGGAGCCAGACAGGCAGCGCAGAAGGCTGAATGAGGAGATGTACAATACTGCAGTTTCACTTACAGAAGAAGTTGTCAGGTCTCAAGCCTCGGGGTGGGGCGAGGGAATAAATTGTCAGACGCCCCCCACCCACCCACCTCTGCCCCCACTCCTCTTTTTCTGCTTTCCAGACCAGACCGCCCTCCCTCACACCCCGCCTCCCCTTCCACCCCATCTACAACCCCAACTCTCCCCTGTACTCCTCCCCTCCCTCATTAAGTATTGATGTGGGTAGCCATACTTGCCATCTCAGCCTATTAATAATGCATGGCAGGTGCTGTTGATGTGGTCTCTCACACTGAGATTGAGAGAGGCAGGAGCGGCAACACTGTGTGCTGCAGAGTAGCTACAGCTCAACCTCCGTCACACGGCTGTGCAAAGCCTGAGGACCGGTGGAGGTGATGAGGTGTGTGTGTGTGTGTGTGGAGGGCGGGGGGGTACATCTGCCCCGGTGAGTTTACGGCGAGCCGTGACAGACGCTCGGCGATTTGATACACAAGGTTGCGTCTAAGTCACTGCCTCTGCGAAGGTTTTACTGAGGAATAACTGCGCTTGTCACCAGCAGCTGACGGAGGAGTGTCAGATGGAGCGAGAGCCCCGTCTGCCTCTAGTTTTATCTGTGTTTTGTCATTCATCAGTGGCATCTCTTTTAAGGACTCGCAGGTAGTCTTTCGACGGCTCGTCTGATCTTTCCCTCTCTCTCTCTCTCTCTGTCTCTCTCCTCGTGCGCGTGCAGGTTCTTCCTCAAGTTCTTCCTGAAGTGCAACCAGAACTGCCTGAAGAACGCAGGGAACCCTCGAGACATGAGGCGTTTTCAGGTGACCGACCGCTTTCTGCACTCACTCAGGATGCAACAGGCTTCACAGTGACTGTGTGGCAGACACAAGAAGCATTATTGTCCTGTTGTAGAACACCGTAAAACACTATGCTCCAACAGAACGCTGCAAGCGAGGCGTACAAAGCGTCCCTTCCGAGGAAAGTTGAAAATCCACGATGAACTCATTTTTCATACACCTTGAAAGTTTACACTTCTTTTTTTCCCGCCCTTCACAATCAGAATCATTAGTGCATTTTAGTGGAATCGTTCAGATTTGGACATCATTACACAGTGGAAGACAAATAATACTTTAAATTTTAAATATCTGGCATGATTTTAGCCCCTTTATCCGGATACCCCCCATGTGAAATCCAGAGCACAAATTGCAGCTAAAAGTCAACGAATTAGTAAACAAGACCTTCATTATTGTTATTTAATTTTGTTATAAATACATCTGCACTCTTATGGCCACAGAGGATTCATTAGAGAGCATTTGTGAAAGAACATAGTTATGAAGACCATGACACGTGCGAGTCGGGACAACCGCTTGCAAGCAGTCCCATAACTCCAAAAACATCACCTTTATGGAAGAGTGGCAAGAAGAAAGTGTTTGTTAAAATGGATGCCAAAAGAAGTCCTGTTATGGATGGACAGACGGATGGAGGAAGCTAAATACAGAACGATACTGGAGTAAATCCTGATAGGGTTCAGCATCCAAAAGCATCCTCATGTGTTAAAGAGGCCAATAAGTCCAGGTTTAAATCTAAGTGTAAAGTTAAAGTAAGACTTGAAGACTGATGCTCACAAAGTCTTTCAATCCAATTTGGCTGATTTTAAGCTATTTTGCAAATAAGAACAGGCAAACCCTAATCTCTCCACGTCAAAACTTGTCATACGTGACAAACATGCAGCCTTAATTGCAGCAAAAGTTAGCACCACAAAGTAACTATAAGTTCATTAGCCACTCTTTTCAGAGCTTTTGTTGTAAAAATGTTGAAAACTGGGTTTGATTTTCCTTCCGCTTTACAAGTCCACGAGTTTGTGTTTGCCCATCTCATGAAACCCTCATGAAAGGGTAAAAGCATCATCAGATAGCTCGAAGTGGTCTCAGCCTTTCCATGTTATTAACTGGTTATTTGGTTATTGACTTGCTTAAAAACCTAAATTTCAGGGGGAAAAAAACATCTTCATGCAGTCTGCAGTTGATCCTATAGATAATGTTGAAGTTGTAATGAGCTGCTTTCAAAAGTTTTCAGCGGCTGTCTTGTTTTCCTTGGCCTCCCTTCTCTCAGGTGGTTGTGTCTACTACGGTGAGCGTCGAGGGCCACGTCCTGGCCGTGTCTGACAACATGTTTGTGCACAACAACTCCAAACACGGTCGGCGGGCTCGACGTTTGGACCCCTCAGAAGGAACTCCGTCCTACCTGGAACACGGTATTTGAAATAAAAGGAAAAACTCCTTCCTTTGCCTTTCCCTTCTTTCTTTCCTTTTCCTCCTCTCTCATCCTCTTCCTCCCCTTTAAAAAAAAAAAATCCAGCTCCACTTTCAACCCCCTCTTTCCCTTTCTCCCCTCTCGTCTCCTCAACGCCTTAAACATGCGCTTTCTTTCTTATCTTCATCCTGTTTCCTCCTGGATTTCACTTTCCTCTCTTCTAACTGGAGCTACGGAGCGAGTGGAAACACGCAAGAGTCTCTTGTCTCTCCCATGTGGCCTGCTCCCCTCAGGTCTGCGCCTCTGGGCCTTCTACTCTGCCTCACATAAGCACTATGTGTCTTATGAGGTCTGTTCTGCTTAAAGCCAACACTGGCTTTATTTCCTTGGAGACCTGCTTTTATCCTCTAGCCCTCCATCACTCTCCATCCCTCAGGTTTTCAAGCCAGCACACCCATAACAAAAAAAAGAGAGAAAAAAAAAAACAGCACACACACACACACACACACACACACACGCACGCACTCACAGTCAAACCCAAACCTTTAATACTTCATAATGACATGTGCGTATGATTTAGGAGGCTGCACTGATTCCCAAGTCCCTAATCCAGTTATTTTCTCATTTCGATTTCCCAGACATTAAATAAGAGAAACATATTTTTTTCTCTTCTTTGAGGAAAGTCAACCTAAGGGATGATAATGACGACAAAACTAAGAAGGGATTTAAATGACCGCCTGGAGTAGATTGAGTTACGATTGAATGCCACGGTTAAGTCTTTCTGATGACTGTCCTCCGGAGACAAAGTGGACCACTTGGCCCCCCTCCGTTGCCCGGTCTCACAGTCGATTAGAACAGTTCGCAAAGACGAGACATGTTGGAGGCGTCGGATCTCGCACCGAAAGCGGAACGCGCCACCGTAACAGATGTCGCCTCCGTTAAGAGAGATTTGTTTGGGAATTTCCTCACCTCTGACTTTTTTTCTTTTTCCCCGATCCTCCCGTTGAGAGGGAGTCTGAAGAAAGACAAAAAAGAGCGAAAGTACAGAACAGAGAGGTGTAGAAAAAGGCGGCTCGCAGTTTCCATGAAAGGAAGAGGCAGGAGTGTATCAAAAAGAAGAGATGAAAAGATACAAAGCAGTGCGATCCCAGTGCCGCATATGTGTGGCGGATCCGTGACTTTGGGGCCCATTTCAAGCAGTAATAGATGAGCAGCCCATAGAGTCGAACAGATGGCACCGAGGAACACCCCAAAGTATAATCCTATCACATGGATTCACGTTCCACCATCTGGTTAATCCACACACACACACACACACACACGTAAAAAGAAAGTGCACACACACACATGCACACCGAGCGCACATAATATCAGCGGCTGTGAAAGGGGAGGCATCTCAGGGCCGTGATTACGGCCACAGATTGCTGCTCGGCGAACGCTGATCTCTGCGGGCGTATCAGGGGGCTAAATATCACTCCAGCTTGTTGGGGAGGATCAACAAAACAGGGAGTCAGGCAAAGAGCAAAGGCAGGGCTGTGAGGGAGGGAAAAAAAAGTCAGCCTAGTCTAAAGTGGATTATGCCGCTTTGCAGAATTACAACATGTCTGACAAGCTGCATATCTGTTAAGGAGAGGAGATTTAGATTATATAAACATGTATTTTTTTTTCTCCCCTCCTCTCAGTGCCGATCTTTTCTTCAATCACATTCAGTAATCTCCGAGTCCACAACATGGACAGATAAGGTCCGAAAGCAAATAGAGGAGCAGTTACTGAAACCATGGTGACGGTAACGGCACTTTGCAGATGTAACATTTTGTAATGTCACAACCGCAAACTTCTTTTTATTTTTTTTCTGGTGAGGGGGGATACTTGATGGAGCAACGCCAACTAGTGCGTAGTTGTGAGGTGGAAGAGAAATGTTTTCAGAAGTAAAAAAGAGTGGCGTGCTTATGGTTACCGTCAGTTCGTTTCGCAGCTGCTACGTCTGCAAGTTTCTGCAGATCCACAGACTGAAATAAAAGCCCAGTATTCTTTGCAAAATGCCAAGCTCTGTGGATCTGAATGAGTCTGTGCTCGTCATTTTTTTTAAAAGTCTTGACACAATTTAATAGAGATCTGTACTTTGACTTGGCCACTCCAACTCATAACTTTGGCTCCTGTTTTGAGTTGTTTTCCTGCTGGAAGGTGAATCTTTTCCCAGAGAGTCAAGACTTCTGCGTTCTCTAAAAGGTTTTATTAAAGCATTGCCTTGTGGTTTTGCTCCGGCCTTTTTTCCACCAACTCCAGCTTTCATGTCCCTGCTGAAGAAAAGCATCCACGCAGCATGATGCCATCGCAACATGAAGACATCTGGTCTACTTTAACCAGAGTACCTTCTATAATGTGTTTGTTTTGTCCCCTGCATGGATTTCTTTCAACAATAGCCTCCTTCATGCTATTCTTCCATAAAGGATGTGTTATCCTGTCAACAAGTTCTTCCTCCGGTGCTGTCGGTGTCTGAATCTCCTTCAGGGTTACCGTGGGCTTCTTAGCTGCTTCACTGAGTGTCGCTCTCCTTGCTAAGCCTATTAGCTTAGCTGAACGGCCAGTAAGGTTGCTTTGTTCCTTTAAACCTCAAAGGTCTTCACAAGTACATAGTCAGAAGAAACTTTTTTTTTTCTACTGAAAAGGTGAAACCATATATCATTTCCCTTCCAGTCTACAATTACGCATAACTTTCACCGGCCTAAAATAACCATAAAATACATTTGTTTCTACTTTCATTACAACTAAATGGGACACAGTTCAAGCAGTCTGAATACTTTTGTGCACGTTCTTGCAAGGGGAAACTCGCACACCGTACGAATCGGCAACATTTATGCCAACAGGAGCGTGTGTTCAGAGAGGCTCCACAGGCCAGGAGATGGAAACTGACACACAGTTATGTTGCACACACAGCTGAGCGAGAGCTAAGTGTTTGGTTAATGAAGGCAGAGGTATTCAGGGGGCACAGCTACTGTTGGCTCTGCTCTGCTCCCCGGTCGCGTGCCCTTTGATCAGACACTGAGCACACCTGACATTTACACAGCCGCACGCTTTGCCACGTGTCATAAAAACAAGCGCACCACCGCTGCCCTCACACGCAGGGCAGAGGTGATGTTTAATAACGGGGTGCGTATAATCACTCTGATTAGAATTCCACGTCCACGCCCCGACCCCTGGGAGAGGGCCGAGGGGTGATCTGTGTGTGTCTGAGAGTGTGTGAAAGACGATGGAGAGAGAGAAAGAGAGAGAGAGAGAAAAAGAGAGAAAGAGAGACAACGCATGGCACCGGTGGCAGAAACCTTTCTGATCTTTTATTTTCGGTCTGTTAGAATCTAATCTGTTATGTGGGAATTTTTTTTGTTGTTGTTTTCCAGCAACCCCCAGCATCAAAGCCATCAGTCCCAGTGAAGGCTGGACAACAGGGGGCGCAACGGTCATCATCATCGGAGACAACTTCTTCGATGGCCTCCAAGTCATTTTTGGAACAATGCTTGTCTGGAGTGAGGTGAGTTACCTGTTTCACACTTCACCTGTCATTACAAAAATATATTGCACTTGAATAATATCACACTGAAGCATTTTTTTTTTTAATCTGAGAATATTTACTTGGCAGATTTACGTAGCATCCCACATAAGGAAATATTTTTTACAGTTATTTTATGGGAAAGGTGCTAAGATTAATCTTAGAGCAAATATGAGATTTATCCGTCACTGTTTAAGTTGATAAACACTTATATGTTAACTAAAGACTTCCTTCTAGAAATGGATTTGTTGGATTTATTAGTTTGTTACTGAAGTATTTTTATTGCTGAACCACACAATTTATTTTTCCTCTCTTTAAATAGACATCAACACATTTAAGAGGAAAACAATAAGCGTGGAATCAGCTCCAAAAATATCCAAATCTGTTTTACCTTAATCCCAAGAGATCATAAAAATCTGACTTGAAGCAGTAGATAGAAATCAAGTAATTTAAAATATTGCAGAATAAGATGATGGACATTATGCATTGGTAAGATGACCCTTTTTTGGTGTATTTCACAGAAAATTTGAATTTGCAAGCCAGTAATTTTAGCTGTGTCAAAGTTCTTTATTTGCGATTAGTGATAATTTTACATGCAGTCATTCTGCTAACGCACTACTGCTGAGAACAAATAAAAATAACTCTTTGCTTGTCGTTGACTTTGACTATGTGGGAGAAAAACAAACACCGACAACTTGAATATTGAAAGAACCAATCAAGAAACACTAACAAAACGATTAATAAGCAATTAAAAGCAATAAGTAGCTTCAAACTGTAAGTACTTTTCACATCCATTTTAAAATCTGAGCAGCAGGCTGCAGTCTGCGCCGCTCTCTGTTCACTTCCTTCCTTCCTTACCTGCCATCTATTAGGCTGCGTTTGAAAGAACACTTTCTTGAAACGCGTGTGCACGCCGTGCAGGACGAATCCCTTTGTAAGGAGCATCTGCCACATGACTAAAATGTAAATGCAGTGTATGTGTAAAAACTGAAGGTCAGCAAGGCAGAGCAGCTAAACAGCTTTCTCTTTAGTAAAGGAATAATTCTATAAAAAGCTCCTATATTGTCTCGCTGAGGGGGTGAGTTTGGGAGGGACGTGGGGGAGGCGGGTTGCAGACAATGGTGGAATGAAAGCCTGGCTAAGTGAGGAATGAAAGGGACAGTTAAGAGCGACGCACACATGCATCCACATGCTTAAAGTGCTGGCAGCGGCACTGATAGCTTTTGAGCGCTCCTAGCGTTTGAGTGCTAGCTCACTGCAGAGAACCAGCCCTCAATGAGGTCTCATCTGCGCTTTGTCATGATACCGTTTCCTTCAAAGACCCTTCAGAATGCACACGTGCATGCGACGCGAGCCGCACTAAGTGAGCCTTTTTGTGCTTTCATGTGGCTAACGGCGGCTGGATGGCTTCAGCTGACAGACACAGAGACGGGGCCAGTGGGGACAAGCATATTATGCACTTACTTAAGCTGTTCAGTAGGTGCGAGCAGAGGAAAAAGTGTGTTTTATTCATAAACAGATAACAGCTTTTGAATCCTTATTACATAGCCCATGTCAGCGCTGATAACCATCCTAAGCCTCACAGTGACATTGCCTTGGGCTACGAGGCCACCTGATGGCTTTGGCGCTAACGCATCATTTTCAGGCTTATTATACCGGAAAAAAAAAAAAAAAAAAAAAAACAGTCAAAGCTGCAAAACAAAAGGGGCTCAGACAATCCAAGAGTACTCCCAGGAGCGGCTGGTAAGATATGAAGTTTCATTTCATTAACCCGCCTCCCTTCTGCCCTCTCTGTAGTTGATCACTCCCCACGCCATCCGTGTGCAGACCCCGCCCAGGCACATCCCAGGGGTGGTGGAAGTCACGCTGTCCTACAAATCGAAACAGTTCTGCAAAGGCACACCTGGACGCTTCATCTACACAGGTACCACTGATGCACTAACAACAATGACACCAGGCCGCAGCGCAATAACGCGGTCGACCAACGCCGCATCCTGCCTGCATCTGGGATTTAACTCGTGGCGGAACGACGAGGCGCAATCAGATAAACCGTGTTCCCACGCGGGCTTATTTTAGACACACTCCTTTTGGCCGTATCTGCTGAAACTGTCGAGGTTGTGCATTTTATGTGCTTTCGCCGTGCTGAGAAGAAAAACATGCACGCTAGACAATTCAAAGTTCAATAAGGTGACTCGATAATTCAGTGAAAAGAAAAAAGCCTGCTGATCTGACGAGAAAAGGAGTTTTCCCTCTTTTATGAAGCAAGCGAAGGTCAGGGGGGAGGTTTAACCTTTTGATTAGTGGGATTATCAAGAATTAACCCCCGTCGAAGACGGGATTCAGAAAAAACGGAAGCAGTTTCACGCCGTTTTTCTTTTTTTTTTTTATCGGCAGGGGTGCAAAAAGCTCTGGTGTTGCGTTGAAAAATGTAGCAGTGCGGTGAGAGAGCGGCGGGAAGGAGCGAATGTGAAGCAGTGATTAACCAGTGCGAGGCCGCAGGTCCTCTGGGGAGCCCGCGAATCACATAAATCTGTCTGTAATCTCAACCACTGATAGACTTAGGCACTAAGCCCCAACTGGAATTGCCAACATCTGACAAAATCATAACTGAGCGAGAGCGTGCGAGTCGCCATGCATTTCTCTACATCTTGTGTCCTAATTACAGAGGAAAAAAACACTATCTATCCACAACCATCAGTCACAGCTACGTGGATTTATGGTAAAGGCTGCAATCGGACGCTCTGCTGTCTTTGCACATATGTACTCGAGGCACACGCGTGCTGAAAAGTAACTGCATTACTAAGAAGGGAGGGCGGGAGGGGCAGATGGGTGTGCAGCCTTTGCCATGCCAGAGCTGTCCAACACCTCACAGGCTGCCAAACACACAGAGCTGTGTGGGTATACAGGAAGTGCATACAGGAGTGTCTGTGTGCGCCTTCGGCCTTTTGGTGCACCAGTCATGTGGGACTCATAAATGCTAGAGATTATCCAATCACAATTTTGTGACCAATTTCCGATCTCTTGTTTCTTTTAAAGCTTTGACCCTTCTGTACAGTTTATTTTTTCTTTTTGCAGATACTTGTCTTTAAGAATTACAATATAGGCGTTTAAAAGAGGGGATTTTTTCTCTAGCCCTCCTCCCATAAATCTAGTGTGGAGGCGACAAAGTGTGTGAAAGAGCCGCCATTGTAAAAAAAAAAAAAAAAAAGGGGGGGGGTTTACTATTGTTTTAAAACAAAGGCAAATGATTTATGGCGTTGACATTTTAAACTGTCTTTATCGGCTCATATTAGGGGTTACTGCAGTTAGCATCGGACCATTACTAAATACGGATCTTAAGTGTTTATTTCCTAGAAAATGTAGATTATTGCCTCAACTTCCAAAAGAGTGTAATAACATTTACAAATCTATAGACTTGTGTCTATATATCCCGTAGAAGATTAGGTTTCCTTTTTCATCTCTGTTCTTTGACTGCTTCTTTTTAAACAGCTCAATGACAGTGAAAACACTGTCAAACCTCTGTGTCAGCATTCATATTAAAGAGTGTGCTTCTCAGAAGTGCAACCTGGCACATACGCTCTATTCACTGAATCATAGACATCAGATTTTTGGGCATTGACCAGCTGGTCACCAGTTTTTGATGAACAGCCAGTTCCTTGGTCCATCTCCAAAACGGACAAATCCTGCATTCTTCTCGCCATCTTCAGTCCAATCGCAACGTCACGTTCAGTTTTTCGAAAAACATTGAGCGAATTCATCTTTCTCCCTCATTTTGCTCGCTCTCGCCACCCTCTTGGCCGCCACAGAGGTGCACAGAGGACTCTCAACAGGTGAGAGGCTGCAAGGTTATCCGCCTGGAGCCTAGCACGGACGCCACAGAGCTGCTTGCCAAGCAACAACATCTTCACAAGGGCACAGTCAACCGTGGCGAGGCACAGATCCCAGCCTGACTTTTTTTTTTTTTTTCTCACACTTCCTTTTTAGCCACTGCTGCGCATCCTCAGCGGGTATTTGTACCTTTCTCTCTCCCAAGCTTCTGTATTGTTCCACTTCCCGCGAGGGGGAGAAGGAGCCTGTTCTCGTTTAGCGTCGCGAGCGAGAGCCAGAAATGGTCGACGGGGTGAGAGAAACAAAAAAAATAAATAAAAAAATTGATGCGAGAGAAGGAGGAGAGGAGAAGCGGACGACAGAGAGAGAGGAGGATTACCGTGGGCTACGTTACCCTCCTGGGTCTGTTTGGCACCAGTTTGAGCCCAGTTGCCAGTGGGTACTAATCATAGAGGATTGGCAGCGCCGTGTGGCAGCTGGCAGCCACGGCGCACACATAAACACACATCAACACACATCAACGCAGCCCAGCAGCGTCAGACTCGCATGCACTCGTATATCCCACGTGCGCGCACGCGTGTGCACGCTCCGAATTACATTGGGGACAGCTGGCATTGCTAATCAACTTCTGCTGAGGAGAGGAAAGCGAGCAGCTCACAGACCTAATTAAGTCAACACATACCCAATACTGCTGCTACTGCTGCTTTGCAAACATGCTACCCTCATAACCCCTTTCTTTGTGTTTTCTCTTTGCCGCACACCTTCCGCTGCATGATTATCGATACTCCAGCACGCAGCTAGAGCCACCAGCTGGACAAAAATTGGACTGTCGCTCTGGATAGACGGGACAACTGAGGGAACTTTGGGTGCAGAGGAGAATCGCTGAGAAGCTATTACAGTAATGTGTTTCCTGCCGTCTCTGAGGACTCCTCTGTCATTAGACTTCCAAAAGCTTCAATTAGAATCATCAAAGGCAATTAAGCTATCCACTGATAAGAATAAAAGAATGTTGTTGTTTTTTTTTTCAATCCCTGCTCTTCCTCTGTCGTTTTATCCCTTTATCCCTCTTCTGTTCCACTCTCTGCCCTCTGCCTTACCCACCTCTGGGGCTGAGAGCTCTCCCTAATCCCCCTCTCTTATTATCAGGTCATTGCTTGCCCCCCCCCTTGCCTCCATCTACATCCTCCTCCTCCTCTGGGTACAGATGCAACTCCATGTTGGCTTGAGTATCACCTCTTCACTGGGTCGTCGCAACATTCATCAAGGAAGCGCTCCCTTTTCTTTTCTCCATGCAATACGAGGCGATAATGCTCCACCAGCAGGACCCACGTGTCCACACGTTCTTGTGTGCAGGGCTGGAATGCCGGCCTCAGATTGGGAGAGTTGATGAATCGCCCGTGTCGTTGAAAAGGCAATCCCCCTCCCTCCTCAGTATGCAACCTTGTCTGTGTGCCGCTTCCACCTCGGCTTCTGCTGATATTAAAAGGCTCTGCTGGCTCACATTAAGGGCTGCCGGTGACGCGCGCGCACGCGCATGCACGCGCGTCCACGCAAACATTAGGGGTGGTTTTTCAGCAATGAGTGCAGATTAGGTGTGGTGGAAACATCAGTCAGCTTGCAGCCAGGAGGAGCGGGGACAGCGAGAGGAAAAAAGACAAAAGTCAAGAAGAGAATTTAAACCAGCTGCCGCTGACATCCTTTCCCCGTCTCTGCGGAGCTTCTGCCTTCTGAGCTCTAAATTAGTTTTAGGAGTAGAGGAGGCTCAGGCAGTCAGTTGCCTGTCATTTTAGAACACTGCATGTTCTGTTGGGAAGCATAGATAATGCCAAGGGGTGTGATGCAAGCATGAAGATGCTCTCACAAACTCCAAAATAACGCTAGGTCTCAGTGCCTTGCGAAAGCATTCGCAGACCTTGAACTTTTCCGCATTTTGTCTCCTTATAATAGTGAACATTGCTGTATTTTATTGGAAATTTGCATGAAATGCTTATGAAATACATCCCCCTAATTTTTCTTTCACAACATTCCTCTCACTGGATATTGAGACTGTGGCAAGATTTTCAAATTTTACCAGGGACTCTCAGCTGAATTTAGTTTAAGGATTTGACTGGGCCACACCACCTCATGAAAATGCTTTCCATTGTGACTTGTGGTGTATTTCTAGGGTGGCTCTCTTCATAAAAAGTGAACCTCTGACTGAGATTCAAGTTTCTTACAGCCTTTAAACGGGATTACTCCAAGAACTGCCATGAGTTCAGCGCCTTCATTTTTCTCATCATATTTGCCTGCTTAGGAAAAGCTTCATCTCAGTATGATGCTGCCATCACCATGTTTACCTGCAGGCATGGTGTTTACACAGTTGACTTTAGTCTGACCAGATCAATCTTTGAGTGATTACCTATGTGGCTTTTGGAAAACAAGACTTTTTAAGGCCACATTTATGGAGTTCACAAATAAAAGTTGTGCTATCAACATATGTTCCCACCTGACTTTTAAAGGCAATTTGTTACACTGGGTTTTATTTAAGGGTATCAGATTAAAGAGGGGTGAATATAAATATATGCCACATTTTCCCTTTTCATAAATTTTAACAGTAAAATATTTAGCTGAAGTTGATGTTTGTAGGTGTCTGGAAAACGAGTCGTTTCTCAATCACAATTAGCAGAAACCGCAGGTGAACCCAGCTTTCTGTGTGCCGGTTGCAATGGCTGCTGGAAAAGACAAGTGTTTTGTTGTTGGCTTGCAATTCATAAACAACTTGCTGTTTCTGATTGTTGTGCTGGAGGCTTCACTTCTTCTGCTCCTGGATCCGACTCAGGGTCAAAGATGCTATGAAGGTTGTGCTGTGGTGGCGCAGGGGTTAAGCACAACTCATGTATGGAGGCCTTAGTCCTTGATGCAGCTGTCTCAGGTTCAATTCACAGCCTGGCAACTTTTGCCGCATGTCTTTCCCCATCTCTCATTACCAACTTTCCTGTCAATTAACTATCAAATAAAGGCCACTAGAGCCAGTAAAACCTTAAAAAAGAAAAAAATATGCTATGAAGTGCAAATGTACATGTTGAGTGGGCGTGGCCAGCAGCAGCTTGCTTGAATTTAAAGTGACAGGAGGCCCCAAAAACAGCTAATTCTGAAAGGCACAATTAAAATTGTATTATCTGAGAATGATTTTATGAAAACGTTACAATGAACATGTTCTGTGTCACTCAGCGACCTGCTCTAACTAGTTCAAGGAAGCATAATAAAGCTTGTAATTGTAACATCGGAAAGGTCCTAGTGGCATGAATGCTTTTCCAAAGCGCTGTCAATACAAGGTTTCACTTCGTAATCAAACCAGGGAAAGCTTGGATTAATTTGATGCAACTTTTTCAGCAGAAAATATGCAGGATTTTATTTATTTATTTATTTTTTATGCATGACTAAAGATAACATCCCGCAGATAAACACATTCACATATAAACTCGCGATGCCTCCACAGCGCATTGACGACGCACATGTCATCTGGCAATAAAAGCCGGGTTCGACCGTGAGGTGGTCAATTACTCGTCCCGCTCCTATTTGTGAATGCTGCCTTTTATTGAGCTTGGGCGGATGCCTGCTGTTGATTAAACCGGCCCAGTCTTACAGCTGCTGGAAACCGGGCCAGCCGAGGGAGCCGCATACATTCCTGGTGCCTAACTGCAACAAAACTCACACCTCTATTTGAGATTGAGATTAATTTTCTGCACCATGTGGCTTGTCTTCCCTCTTTAGCATGCTGCCTTCTTATTATGGGAACATCTGCTCCATGATGATGATGTAAATGAATTTGGATGTAGATTATTTTATACCCTGCTGAAAATGAGCAGCCTTCACCAGAGGGAAAGGTTTCTTACTTTTTTTTATAATTATGTCTTAATTCAAGCGCACAGTTTCTATCTGGATTTTTTTTTTTTTTTTTTTTTAAATTTGCATTCTCCCTGTGAGGCTCCTAGCTGTCAGGTATTGTTAACTGTCGACATGCACTTTTTGCAACAGATAATTAGGGCTTACGTTCTAGCAGCGTCCTCACCTCCATTGATTTGTGGAATCTCCATCTTTTCCCACCTCCCCACCCCACCCCTCTTTCTCTCTCTCTCTCTTCCCGTCGGGCTCAGCCTCTCCCTTCCTTTAGGAGCGAAAAGCTCCACTCATCTGTTTTCTCTGTATGAATTTCCAGCCACGCATTAGTCTCCCTGACATGTTCAAGCGATGCTTTATTTAGCTTGTCGGATTCTGCAAATAAACGCAATCTCAGGGTTTATGGAAAAATGGATAAAAATTAGATTGTAAGGTATTGATCTGGATTGTGAGTAGTTGGTGGGGGTGTTTCTTATGTGTGTGTGTGTGTGTGTGAGAGTGTGTGTGAGTGAGAAGGAAGGCAAAGGGGGAGGTGGGATGGGGGTGTTAGTGGGCAGCTCTCATCTGTGTGAGGAGGAGGAAAGGAGGGGAGGGAAGGAGGGGATGGGGGCAGAAATGAAGCTGTAATTCAGGGCTATTGAACCCCCTGCCACTGGCGGCATCGATCGCCAAGCAGCGCTTATGAGATCACACCTGAGCACGGGAGACTGCAGAGGGGAGGGAAGGACAGGGAGCGAAGAGAGGGGGAGGGAGGAGGGAGAGAGAAACAGAAGGTTGTGATATGATCAGCTCCTTACCCCGCCGTCTGAGGGCCTGTTAAGGTGTTAACATCAAGCCTCAGAGCCAATTACCTAACCCTGCAACTACCCTACCCACTCACCTCCCGGCACGCACAGCGCTGTGACACAAGCCGCGGAGACGGGGCAACCGGGCGCTGACTTTTCAGCTTCCAGGACGACTGGACTGCTCTGATTTCTCAATTATCCTCCCACCTTCTCCGTACGCACCCAATATTCACCCTCTCTATGCCTCCCTCTCCAGTCCCCCCACTTCCCCCCTCAACACCCTGGCTTTATTTCCTTCCCTTCCTTCCCCCCTTCCCACCCTCACCTCTTCGTACGCACTCCCCCTGCGGCTCTGTGGGTTATTATAGTGAAATATGAAGCGATGTGGATTCTAGGCTTCATGAAATTTCCATGAGCATTGATCTGATCTGATGTGGGTGATTGCTAGGTGAATCCCTCCAGTCCAGGGCTGTTGCTCATCTATTCATTTATTTATGGCAGTTATGTTTTACTGGCTTTGATTTGCTCTTCTGGAGAGCGACAGCTAAGGATTATAAATATACCTGTATGGGAGAGTGGGAGCTTTGAATCCCGGAGTGCAGAAGCCCACCACTCCTTTTTTTTTTCTTTCAAGCAAAGAAGGAGTTGTTGTTTTTTTCTTCTAGCACTAACTTCTGCTGCAAAATGTAAGATATTGAACATAGATCTTACATTCATCTTTGCAAGATTATCACTGAAAAGTTAATTAATTTCATTGTCCAAAAAAACAAACAAAAGAAATCTTTCACCTATCCAACCGGATCGACTGAGAACCAATTCTCTTTAACATTAAAGAGCTGGAAAAGAACAATATTACACCATACTATACAACAAAAGAGAGAAAAATTTTAGACTATTAACACCAGAAAAGACGAAAGTAAATAGCAAATATAGTCACATAATAAAACCAAGCCGCTGAACAAAAGGTGCAGCTTTGTTGGACGATTTTTATCAAAGAATTTTTCAGAGGGGGAAGTGAAGAAGAGTGACCAAATGAAACTTAAACATCAACTATTCTTATTGGTATTAAGTCATTACTGTACATATGAAGGAGTTTTCTTAGTGAGAGTTTCGTGGTATAGGAAGAAACCAGTGATTTTTTTTTTTTTCCTGTGAAAAGTCACAAAGCGGGAGCCCGTATGATAACTTCAAGTTTGTGAAGGATATGTTTTACAGGAGACTTGTAGACAGCAACATTTTGATTTTAATCAGAAGTTATTCAGGAGAATATGTCAATAAAGGCTTGCTACAGTAAAGACATGAACATTTTCCCAACCATTTTCAAGGAGAGCGTAAAGTGAAACTAGTTTCTTCAGCAATACCTTTTTAAGGGATGCCTTCCTTATGAGGGGTGCTTACAAAATGCTGGCTGGACAACGGTCAAGTCAGCAGTGTTTTCCCTTTCTGTGCATATCATGAAATATACGTATTAAAACTCATTTTTATTTACCTTATGTGATCTTCAAATATTTTGAGGAATTCAATTTTTGGCCATCAAAATGTACAGAAATAGTAGCTTGATCTGAATCACTTTCTGTGCAACACATTAGTAAAAGGCTACCACTCTTTGAACTGGATTCCTGAGAAAAATGAACTTTTCAAAGATATTCTAATTCATGCAGATGCACCTGTAAGGGCATAAAAAAGGCGACAAATAATCCCTAAAGAGATGAAGCAAAAGTAGTTAGCGAAGTGCTTCGTCTCCCCCGCCCTCACACACACACGCACACACACACACACACGCACACACACACACACACACACCTTCTCTGGTTTATGGCCCTTGAAAACGAGCAGAGACAATATAGTTTCCTCTCTCAATTACCAAAATTGTGTCTTTATTTGTAATAGGGGTATCCTGTATGTCCTAGGGTTTTTTATGCTATTGTTCACTCGAGGCTCATTTGGCACATTGAGCAGAACTGATAAAAAATTCATCATAAAAACAAAAGCCTTTGAGACAAAACAGAGGATTTTGCCGGAACAATCCCCCCCCCACACACACACTCTTTTCTCCTCCGACTCTGGTGGGTCCTAATCCAGGGAAAATCCTCCTTTAGGCTTTGCGGAGATCAGACAATGGGGGAAGTAATGTCAAATATTTGTCCCCGGCAATAATTCACGCCGTATTTGTTGCATGCGATCGTGTCATTGTGTTTTGTTTCATCCGTCGGATCATGCAGCCTCTAATGTGCGTCCTTCTTGGGAAGTTGAGCCTGCCCCTGGCACCGGGACTTTTGCTCTTTCTTCCCTCTGGCGTCTTTGCTTCTAGCTATTCACCTTTCCTTTCATTCACTCTTATGGATTACTGGGAGCAGTCCACAGGGAGAGCTGTCCAAATATGTTTGTGTTGCCAAAGGAGAGCATCACCTACTCTGGCTCCTGTCTTTGGTTCAAGAGTGTGTGTGTGTGTGCGTGTGCACGTGTATGTGTGTGTGTGTGGTTGCGTGTATAGGAGTGAAGCAATGGTGAAATCACTAGAGGTCCAGCAGGACAGCTTGTACTCATACCCTCTGGGGGCCTTTTTTTTTTTTTTTTTTTTCTTGGGGCCGCCTAGTCAGCCTGGCTGCTCAGATGTGAGGCGAGTGAGGCATCAGCCCTCAGGAAACATCCAAGCTGCGACCCACAGGGAAAACAGACGGATGGGACAAACGCACCAAGGCAATTCCCAGCGAATAATAGTAGCTTTTCTTTGTCTCCTGGCACAAATACGAGCCCGAGCGCACTCGGGCGACTGAGACGCAGCAACCTCGAAGGGAGGGACGCTCCCCTGAAAAGTAGACAAGACCTCACGTTGACTTCCAAGGCGGCTCAGGAGAGAGCTAAGACTGTTCGGAAGCACAGGGAGACAGGGAGAAAGGCAGAGACAGTACATTAGGAATGAATTATGTGGAGAGAGCACTTATCCAGCAGCAGTCCTCCTCTGAAGTGTTTGTACTGTATGCCTCAGATCTTCATTGTATTTATTCTAATGTTTAAATATTCATGGTAAATCTTCTCATATTCAATTACCGTTGCACGACCACAGCATGCAGAGAGAGTGCTTTCTCCCTGCCGTCAGGATGAGCTCACTCTGTGTGTGTTGTGTGTGTGTGTGTGTGTGTGTGTGTGTGTGTGTGTGTGTGTGTGTGTGCATGTGTTTAGCTTGTTCCCCGGAGCGATCAAGCCTTTGTTATATTGGAACCAAGCTCTGTAATTGCTTATATTAGTCGCTGATCAACGCAAGACCTCAAGATTCACACACACACACACACACACACACACAGACAGTCATGCACACAAATGTATTCACCCCCGCATGATTCCTGACAGTCTTTTTATTAACCACCAAAGCAGGAGACAGAGAGAGATTCATTACATCACAGGCTAACAAAGACACACACCAGAGCTTGCGGAGAATACCTACGTTTGTGCCACGTTTGGTTTCACGTTCTCGCTCGATTAAGTCAGGTGTCCGGGACGCGTCCTGTCATGTTTCTCGGCTAAACCTTGTGTGTTTTTTCTTATCAAGAGTCATAGACTTAAAGCTTTATTTATGTGTTGTTTTGTTTTTTTTGTTTGTTTTTTTTTTATTTCAGCACTAAACGAGCCAACAATAGACTACGGCTTCCAGAGATTACAGAAGGTCATCCCCAGACACCCTGGAGACCAGGAGCGATTACCCAAGGTACGGCGCCTCTCCACTCTTCTCGTGTTACCGTCCTTCCACTGCTTGCCCAGTGAAATGATTCCACAGGAGTTTGACGTGGTATAACTGGAAGACATGAGATGTATTGAAAACATCTTGAGTTTCATAGAAATAGCAAAGGGCGGTGTGTCCTCACGTGCAGTTAGTTCTTCGGAGACAGTCGAACATGCAGGATAGACTACAGAATGCACGAGGTGACATGGAGCAATTCCTTTCATAACTGTTCTTATCCCTTGAAGTTTTTATTTTATTGGGATTTTCTGTGATAGAAAAACACAGTTGTGCACGAGGAGTTAAGGTTACACAGAAATCTAAAATTTAAAAAGTTTGGCATGCTTTTTGTTCAGACCACTTCACCCTCACACCTTTTAATAAGTCACCCTTTGGAACATTTGGATATTTAAAGTCCCACCAATTTGTAATTTATTGTCAGTTTAAATTCTGTTGTTAAATCTCAGTGATTCTGAGAATATTAGTGATCAAACTAATATTCAGTTCAAAATGTGACTGCTGGGTCAATTGGTCATTGTGCGTAGTTGTTTGTCCTGTATTGCTCAGTGTTGTCCTGTGATGAACTGGCCACTTAATTGAGATTTAACATCACCTCTCGCCTAATGGCCACTTGAGATAGGAGCCAGCAACCCCACAATAAAAAAGTGGGATTAGAACGGTCCAATCAAAGTCCAGACTTAAGTCAAATGGCGACCAATCTGACTGAGTTTAAAGAGTGAGCAAATATGTCAACTGTGATTTCAGAGAAAGGTGTTTCAGTCGAGGTCATATCTTATGCCATATTTTTTAAAGATTTTGATTGTTTGTTTTTTTGAAAACTATGTACCATTTTCCTTCAACTTCACATCTGTGAACCACTTAGTGTTAGTCTGTAATATAAAATGGAAATAACTTCTAACAGGACAAAATGCAAAAAGTTAAACAGCTCTGAATGCTTTTGCCGGGGACTGTTTATGGAGATTTTCCGCAGACGGAGATAATTAACAGGAACAACAAACAAAAAGCAGCTCCATTTATTCTTCCACCGAGTGTAAGGTCATTTAGACTGGCAAAGAGGGGTAGGTGAGGGGAGGAAAAGAGGAATAGAGGGAAGAAAGGAGGCTGAGGCAGAAGCAGGTTAGGTGATCCATCATAGCTGTCCAGTCCTACCTCCTGCTGGGTCAGTGGATCGAAGTCAACCCCGGGTGGACTTTATTACTTCCAGCACACATCCACAAGAGCAGCGCACACTAAAAGAAGTGCACACGCGCACATGTGCACCGGGTGGAGGGAAGTGGCCAGGAGGTAGGGATGAAGAGCTCAGGTAGATGCAAGAGGGAAGATAAAGAACTCCTTGCTGATCCTGGCGGAGTGTCTGGTGGATGCGCGACTTGTCCCGTTGAATTCGGGTCTTTAGCCTATCAACCCCCCGTATCTCTCTAAATGTCTTTGTATCCATCCATCCGTCTCCTCTTCCCACTCCGTCTCGTTCTCCCTCACTTGGTGGTGTCTCTTTCCTTTCTAAATGAACAGCGGTAGCTGGCAGGCCCGCTTGTTCATTTCAGAGCTATTGATTTGCGCCTTTATTGAGGTAATAACACTTTGTTGACCACACTTCTCCCAATTGTTGGCCTCAATCATCTCAGTTGGGCAGGAGAGGGGAACATGCAGGCAACTTCTGGATCTACATACAGTCACATTGTCTCGACAAAGTATTCATAGAAGTTGAAAATTTGCACATTTGTCCGATTAAAGCTATTAAAAGGTTTGTTCATTCTTGTGCACAATAGTTTGCACTCAATCTGATTGAAAAGACGGGGTCTTAAAAGATCAGTTTTCAAGTTTTTTCACAAATTCTCAAGTGCCTTTAGGTTTGGACTTAAACTGAGTCATTCATACACTTTGATCTAAACTGTCCCATTGTTTAACGCATCACAATCAGGTGAATCTTAGAAGCAATTATTGCAATACTTTTTATTTAGGAGTGTAACTTTTACTTTGAAAAACCAGGATGTATTATTTCACTTAAACTTCATAGGTATAAGTAATGTCGTATCAGGTGTGAGTAATTTTTCAAGGCACGGTTTCTTTGTCAAACCTCCTTTGTCAGTTTGTAAAGGGATGAAGAAGCTTACTCTGAGCATGTTAAAAGGGGAGCAAGCAACCAGACACCTCACACACACACATACATGCAGTGGTGTTTTCATATCTTGGGGGGACTTTACATTGACTTCCATTCATTTTCTACAGCTTAACTTTTACCCTAACCTTACCCATCACATGCCCAACCCTAACCAAAAGTCAATTCACACCATAGCCCTAAACTTAACCCAAAAATAGCTTGTATTGTAGACAGAAATAGGTCCCCACAAGAATATAAAAACCAGGTTCAGACAGGCACACTCTGCTGTAGGTAATAGCCAGACTGTGAGAGCGACTAGGTAGCTGGACTGCATGGAGTTCAGCAGAAGCTGTGGGCGTCTGGGTGTTGCTAATGAGTGACCGGCCCTCCAGACGGGGGCCAGGCTCTGCTCTGGATCAGGTTCCCCTTCCTGTTGACGTCTCTGTGGGCCTGACTTTACGGGAAGAGACCCTTGCGCCCAGGAAATGGTCTCCCCTTACAGCGGCAGAGCTAACCACATTTATCTGTTTATCAGAACGACTCTGGAGCTCGGCCTAATCGCGTTTAGCCACTGGACAGATCCCCGGCTAACGAGAGGCTGATGGGCACAGACGGGGCGCAGGACCACGAGAGAGTGATTAATAGAAGAGGGAGACGAAAGAAAGTAGTTTGGAGACACAGGTGGGGAAGGGAGGGCGCGGGGGGGATGTGGGGTGGGGGGGTGAATGTGCAGACGTTAAGTGACCGAGCGCTCACGTGTCCTCCCGGAACACTGTTAACACTCCAGCTGCAGATCTGGTTGGGTCCTAATGCCTCACACTTCCCTCATTTCCCCCCTCTTCTTCCCCTCTGCCTCATCCCTCTCTTTCCCCTCCATCCGTCCATCTACCTATCTAGCAATCCCTGGGAGGCGTGTGGCGTGGAGGAAAAGCAGAGAGAAAGGAAAGGCGAAGAGCGGCGCATACATACTAAAGAACCACTTACCTTCCTAGGGCCTCTACATCTCTCAATCACCTGAAGCAGGCCTCCTCTCTGGTCTCCCCCTCCTCCCCCTCCCCGCCTCCCCCCCCCAAGATAGTGCTAGTAATGGGAGGTTAACACAGAGGCAGCGCTCCCATTATTGAGTGAATTTAGCACCTCGGACAGCGCTCTACAATCTTTATTGCTTTGCTGACCCTCTCGTCATGTCTCGGGCGTGCTCGACAGCTTCCACATGTGTGCGGCTGCGCGTATGCGTGTGTGTGTGTGTGTGTGTGGGAGTGGTGGGTGGAGGGGAGGGGGAGTTTGATATGAGGTCTGATTGAAAGGCGGTGTGTCACGGAACAGAGAGCACACATGCTTCGGGGCTTGTTCACAGCGAGGGATACACTCAGGAGAGTATAACGCACAGCGTGTGTGTGGAAAAGAAAGAGGGAGAGAAAGAAACTAGAGGGAGGCGGGGAGGGCGGAGGGGCGGGGGCTGCAATTTTCTGGTTGTCGCACCTCCAGCATATATCCTGGCCCCGGCACATTAACTTTTAAAAAGGGTTTTGTAGGGCTGTAGGTGTCTCCATCACATGCACACACATATATAACGACTGCCTGGAGTCACACACTCATCCACTCAGGGAGGGGAAAGGAATAGAGACGGAGAGAAGAGAGAGGGGGTCGGCGGCGGCGGCGGCGGCGGCGGTGGTGGGGGGGGGGGGAGCGGTAACACTGCGTTAGGATAAATGTTTGATGTGGGAAATTCCGCTCGGCGGTTTTCACCTGAGCAATGATGTTCTACATTTATCACACAAAGTGGATGTGGGGGCCATTCACTCGGATCATTACCGGGGTTAATACAGGCCAGGAGACGAGAGTGTTGCCACTGACTGGGGGTGGTTGTGTAGCCGTCAACCTGATGATATGTTGTGTTAAATGAAATTGATGCGTGATCATGCGCACCGGAGTCACGATCCATCAGTGACAAGAAATAAAAAAGAAAAAAAGGAGGGGAGTAGATGCAGAAGATGGTTGACTGATAGAGAGATATAGGCTCATGTTTTATTCACTGATAACAGTATCTTCCCTCTCCTCTCCCAAACTGCCCTGGCTGGTAACAAAGTGCTGGGATAGGCCCATTTCTCTTCCTCACCCTGCCTCTGTCTGCTTCTCCCCCCCCCTCCTCTCTTTGCCACTCTGTTCTGCATTCACAGCATAATGTAAGAAGTGAAACGTAATAAAAGTGACTGAACTCTTTGAGCCGTCACGCTCCTGATCAATCCCCTTCCTCTCTCTCCCTCTGTTTCTCTCTGTTTCTCTCTATTTGTTTGCATGTAGGAGGTGATTTTAAAGAGAGCCGCCGACCTGGTGGAAGCCTTGTACGGGATGCCTCACAATAACCAGGTGACACAACCACACTTACACAAAAACACAAGAATCCATACGACGATCTGAGGTTCTCACGATAACCTAAAGGAGACGTGTCGTGGTTTCATGGCATTCTTGTATTTACGCATAAAATTGAAATACAATATGATCTAATTACTTTTAGCATAAAAGTGGATGGTGCTCGTTCAGCTTCCTTGACATGACTTCCCATCTTTTCCGCAACTGTAAATATTTCCTGATAGGCTCGTTTGTTTGTCTTGGAAGCATGGAAAGGTTTGGTTGCCTTCCGCAGCCAGCTGAGTGAAAGTGGGGGGAAAGGCAGCGCTGCGTTACTCTTTACTCCATACAGCCAAAGAAAACGCCGGTCCCTTCCTTACTTTAATGGTTCATTAAAAGAACCTTAAACTGCAGGAATGTTGATTTTCACACAGTTTCTCTTGTTTAATTTCCTGTGAATCAGATACCAAAGAAAGTTTCGAAGAGATTTAGGGTTAGCAGGGAGAAATGCTAACCCACTCCTCCCCTCCCCCACTTGTTTCTTTGCTCTCTCTGATGGAGAGTCATGGCCTGGACTACTAAGAGTGAACGACTTGCCACTCCAATGCTATAAAGCAGACAACTGCAGGCTAGTTACCTACACATATATCCTGACTAAACTACCAACTACCATTTTCTACGCAGCTAGAAGGCAGATTGTTCTCCACACCAAACACTTTAGTGGATTTTTCCACTGGAGTGGAAAATATGCACTGACTTATTTTTGCTTAAGTCAGTGCATAGAAAACAAAGAGTGAAAGAAATATTGTAGGTATTGGCATTAGAACTGTAATGCCAATACCAGAAATAGAAATTGTTGTTGCTTTGCATTTTCAATGGGAGTTTTAAAAAGTCGTTAGACTTTTTAAAAGATTTTGCGTTAATAATGTGATATAGTGAGATTGTTATCGTACTGTGATAACAAGACTGGTGTCTCACGCTAGATGTGGTGCAAATGGGAATATCTCATCTCTGTTATCACAGACTAGGAGAAAAGCTGAAGAAGTAAAGTGAAAACTAACTTTAGATGGCAGACAGGAGTGATGAAATATGAACTTTACAAAACTGGGAGGAAAAGTCATGTTTTTTGTTGCTTTTAAGAAAGACAAATTATTGCGCTAATATAATGAAATTGTGAAAAGGTTGTCTTTTTTTTGTTTGTTTGCTTGTTTGTTTTGATACTTTGAAAATGCCATGCCGTATGAGGGCTCCATAAAAACAATCTGATTTTTTGCTGATTTAAAATGCATGGACAGAAACAGACAGCAGATTCCATATTGACGTAAAGGACCGTTAAATATGAACAAGAATCAAGCTAAAATACAAAAGCATGTGGCAAAAACTAGATATGATGTTGCAGCTTCGCTTGGATTTGTGGGAAAACATTTGAAGCTGTTGCCAATTTGAAACTCAGAAAGCTCAGAGAAACTCAAGAGCTAATGACAGTAAAATCACAACAAGCCTAAACAAATAACATTGAATATTAATGAACAAAAGACTTCTGGAAGAATTTCCATTGGTCAAATAAAACTAATGTTGATGTATGACTGACGGTTCTGTGATTAGAGAAGTAGAAACTCGAAATATCAGCACAAATATCCCTTATTAGCCTTTAAGCACGGTGATGAATGTGTGATGATTTGGGTTTATTTCACTGTATACCAAAGTATTCTAAAGTCAAAAGTGAAGTTTGTGGGTTTTTTGAAATAGATGATGTGTGATTTATTTTATTTTTTTTTTTACATTTGAGATTAGATTATAAACATTTTACATACTGGCAAAAACTGATTCATTTCTATTACGCGCTGAGATTTAAGACTGTATAATTAAAAGAGGGCGCACTTTCTAATTACCACTGTAATAATTGTCTAATTCCTTTCCTATTAGTAACCAGAGCTGGTTTGTTTTTCTTCCTGCTGGTTAGGAGATGATTCTAAAACGAGCGGCGGACATCGCAGAGGCCCTCTACACGACAGTGCCACGGGGGCACAACCAGCTCGCCAGTCTGGGCAGCAGCTCCGTCCACGCCGGCATGATGGCCGTAAACTCCTTCACCGGGTCGGAGGTGGCACAAACGGCCAATCAGGGTGAGCGGAGCGCAGCGAGAAATGGTTAAAGCCTGACACGGAGGGAAAAGTGACAGGAGTCTAATTTATTTTCCTCTTTCTGAGGCGGATAGTAAAAATGAGTAGTGCAATGGAAATTTTATTTTTCATGTGGGAAATATAGCGGGGGGTTGATTTAAGAGCGTGGAGCATCGAAGAAAACCTTTAAAATGCGGGACAGGAGAAGGAGAGCGGGGATGGCGGGCGGCAGTGGGAACGACGGGGGGGTGGGGGGACTCGAAAGGAGCAAAGAATGGCTGTGAAAGAGTGAGGAATGGAGAAAAAGAGAGTCATGGATGGAGTACGATAGAGAAAAATGAGTGGGCCCTTAGGGTGTGTATATCAGACTGGGGTCGGCCCTTGTCTGACAGAGAGAGATGTGGGTGCAGTCAGTGGTGATTCATCACGTGTATCAGGGGAGCGAGAGGAGAGCGGATGGACCTGCCTCTGGATCGCGTCTCAATAATTCCAAAGAGCTTCTTCTGCCCTCCGTCTTCATCTGGAAACATCTGCAGCTACGAGGCAAACAAGGGAGGTCAGCTGCTTATATCATAGACCGTAGCTTGTATCATGTGAGGTGAGAATGGGGGAGAATGGATGCTAATTATGGAAGAGTAGTGCGCTGGAGGAAAAAAAAAAAAAAAAAAAGACAACGGTAATAAAAGAGAAAAAAGAAAAATACTTTCACTTCCAGCTGTTTTTCCTCCAGCGTCAGCACGTTGAACCTGAGAAGTCTATTTATCGTCTTCCTCACTACACTGTCCACCTTGTACTCACTCCTTCAAGAGAAGGAGCTCTTCAACCTATCAGAAATACAGGCTTCATTCTTTATAAATTACAGCAAGGCTGTGGAAGCACTTCAGTGTTAATTGCCTTGTCAATGCATCTAAAACTGGAGGGGAGCCAGTGGGGTTAAAGGCCTCTTGTTTCAGTTGTCGGATCTCTAATATCATTCTTCTTCCACTCTGTTCATTGCTTTTGCGCTTTGCCATATGTTGTGTAAGAGTTTTTTTTTTTTTTTTTTTTTTTTTTTTTTTTTAAGAAATCTTGTTGGCTCATATTGCTGCATCCATCAGTCTTGTACGGAGTTGAGAACTTGGCAGGCTTGCATGAAATCTTTCTCTATTTTCCCTCCATCTGCTTTACCATCTAACACAAATCTTTCTGTCTTTCCTTTTTTTTTCTCCCTGTCCATAGGTTTCAGTAGAAGTACAAGCAGTGTGTCCCCTCATGGTTATGTCCCCAGCTCCACTCCTCAGCAGGGCAGCTACAGCTCTGTCTCCACTAGCATGAATGGCTACGCTAATTCTGGCATGGCAACCCTGGGCACTTCACCCAACTTCCTCAATGGATCAGCAGGCAACTCGCCCTATGCTAGTGAGTAAATGCATCACATCTTTCAATCTACAGAGGTGGGAAAAGACTGACCTCCCCCCCAAAAAAAAGATTATTGAGGCATAAACTTCAGTAATTATTTTTAAAAATGAAAATAAACCATCCTGGTCATGATTAGACTGCTAACTAGTTAAGACTCGGTGAAAATGTCATAGGTAAAAAATAATCCTGGATAAGCCCCCAGATCTGTAGCAAAAACAAACTAAAAAAACTGCAATACAAAAAATATATAAAGATAAGAAAAGAAAAGGAGCAAAAGAAAAGGAAAGAAACAAGAATCCAAAATGGTTGTCTGGTTGAAATCCAAACCCGACTCCCAAAATTGTTGTGGCAGAAAGATTAGTATTGAGATGGGAAAACAAATCTCGTATTTTAGTATGACATAAACAGAAGAGAAACTGAAGAAAAATTAAGAGTGACCATGTTTGTACAGCTACTTGTAGGCCTCTGGACTCCCAAAATTGTTGCGCAAGAAGCTTCATTAATGCAACAGAAAGACAAACTTGCCCGATTTTAAGTATTTACTAAAGAAAGCAGTGAAGAGAAAAAAAATATTTCCATATCCAGCATGACCTTCTGCCCCCTTTTAATTCTCAATCATTTCCACTTCTTATTAAAAATTAAGAATCAAGATGTTATTGTTATTATTATTCTCATTGTGGTTTCTACCCAATCAGTCATTTCCAACGTAACAGAATACGTTTTTGAGACAGACTGAGAAACAAAAGTGAGATCAAGAGTTGACTCTGAAGTATTACAGTTCAGCTGGGTCATCTGTTTCTTTAAGGGCAGAGTCAAACACAAATCCCTGCTTTATTGGCCAGGAGAGCATATCACCTAGCACCCCCCTTCCAAATACACACACACACACATATATCCGGCCCACTTCTGTGCACACACTTTCACCCCCTACATTAAAGACCCTTGATTAAATCAATAAACTAATTGCTAGAGAAGCAATTCCATTTCAGCTCTTTGATTCCTGAGTGTTAACAAGTATTTTAACAGGCTCATCGGCCCCACACAGACACTTTCAATCAATGGCCCCTCGGCCTGCCTTTGTAGGTCCAATTTTCATTAATTGATTAGTTAGGCCCCTTCATAAATGGATTATGACTTTATTGCAAAGGATTTGTCAGGAAGAGCCATAAAAGCTAAGTGTTGGATAATAACAACAATAAAAGCAGACGCAGGATTCAGAGGGCAGGTGAAATACGACTCAGCTGATTGTAAAGTCACTGAGGGGGAAAATGCTCTTAGTGTATTAGCAGACAAAAGACAAACCTGGCAGAAATGAATGGATGGGGCAGGTGGAGGCGGTATTTTTTATTTGTTGCTCATTTTTGCGCATTCTTGTAAATACAACTGAAGGCTTCAGTTTAATTCCAGTTTCACGAAAGTTTTTGAAGCTTTGTTCAAAACTGCTCTGCTGTTGAATCTAATATCTTTCTACCATTAAACCTACACGACTGCATGAAGCCCTGAGATATTCGAGTTCCTAATGGCTCCTGTTTTACCAATAAAAATATATTTTACATTATTTTTAAACTTTAAATGGGTGATTTTTTTTAAGTCAGTGTTTATGTTTAAAGAGGTCTGAATCATTGGTTTAAACCAGCCGCAGTGAAGGTATCACTGCTAATTTTGGCTAACTTGCAGCTGATAAAATGCACTCTGATCAATAACATAGCAGCTTATTTCCATTGATGACCTATATTCAGAAACATTGGACACTTTGTATGAATGACAGCTCATTAATTTGCATAATAAACTACATGATCTATAAAGTGATTTTCTTATTTTTAAAGCTGTTAATAAATTTCTCGCCAAATGAAATATTTGCTATTGCTAATTATTTAAGAACTTCATAGCAGCATTGCCATCTTAGGCACTTTGATGTGATAATTAAAACCCTTCAAGCGACACATTTTCAAAAGAACGAGTGACAAACCCAGCAATGTTTTCTGACGTAAAAGCACCTGTCATTTTTTTTTCTCTCTGCTCATTGAACATGATGCCGAAGCACTCACAGGCAGGCCAGTCTTCACACGGCAGTCCCTCCTAGCTGCAGTCAGAGCTCCACCATCGAGCTTGAAATGAATCACTCGTACATGACGCCTCTACTGGAGGATCAGTCAGAAAAAGAAAAACATTTCTAAAACCAAAATCTAAGCAACTCACCAAATCTTTTTGGTCATCTTTACCAGTCCCCACTCCAGATAAAGGAGCAAAGTTTGATTTGTGAAATTAAAAATGAAACCAAATACACAGATGAAGGCTTATTCATATTTCTAACTATATTTAGGATGGTTTATGTTGTGTTCTATATTTTCTGTGTAGTTATTTTTTGGGGTTTTCTGTATTTAGTCCTGTTCCTGTCCTGTTGGTTGCTTCCCAGCTGTGTCTAGTTTTCCTGATTACCCTTCCCGTGTATTTAAGTCCACCTGTGTCCTTTGTCTCTTGTCGGATCCTCGTCTAAAGTCAGTTCTGTCGTACGTCTTACGTTCTCTGGTCCCCAGTTGTACTGTATAGTCCTGGTTAGCATTTAGCTCTCGTTTTCAGTCCTCATTGTATCAGTTGCTACCGGTAATTAGCTGTGTGCTAAACTCTCTGCCGTGCCACCTGATCTGGACCTTTTTGAGCCACATTTACCATTAAATTCATCATCATCTTCATCACAACCTGGGTCTCTGCGTTCATCCTCACCACCTCTTACTCACCAATTCATGACAGTTTATGCATTTTTTGGCCACACCACAATGTTATTCCACTCTCCTATTGTTTTCATTACAATTATGTAATACTGCAAGTGATGTCAACTTGTGTTTTTTGGATCTCCATTTATTTTTCTTAAGAGATAGCAAGATGCTTTATAACAGATAATAAAAAATAGCTAGTAAGCAGAATAAAAAATGTGTTTTATAATGTGGTTACATTAACAAAACCAACCACTACATTATTAAAGTTAAGACATTCAACAAATGTGAATGTTGGGGGGGAAAAAAAACAAAACATATGTGTTTAGATGTGTTGTCCTTATGCAAATCCCAACATTTAATTAAAACTTTTCAACCAGAAATGTTGCGACGGCCACCGGGGCAGAACTTAACCCAAACAAAGCAAGTATAACTCTGCTCCAACTGCGGTGAAGATACCAAATGTCTCAATCGATCTATTTTTCCAGTGAGCAGATGCTATTCTCTTGTATTTTGTAATTGCTGAAACCAAACTGACTCTTGGATTTGGGTGGAAATCTCATAGATCTTCTGGATTAAACATGATATTAAAGTGAACGGCTCCAAAAACATTACAGAGAAGTTAAGGAGACGCCAACCTTTGAGCCCCGGATGAGTCACCAAAACAGACTGATTAGAAGAGAAGGAAGGGAGCTCTAGGTTGTTTGCTTTCGCGTTTACCACAAACGTCCCATTACCCAAGTAACTGCACAGTAAAATACAAGGCTGGTAAAAACAATCTGAGTCTGAGTTCAAAACGTTATCCCTCCTGCCATCATCCATTGACCAGCCCCTTTCTGTTCATCCCGTTTGCCTGTCCTCTGCCCTCGGCCTTCTCTCTAACCCCCCTGTTTCTGTCTTCAACTCTGTCTGCTCTTCCCTGCCATTCTCCCTCTATGGTCCCACATAAACACGCCTTCCTGCCCGTTTCTCCTCTCTCAGTCGTCCCATCCAGCCCGACCATGGCGTCCTCAACCAGCCTGGCGTCCAACTGCAGCAGCTCCTCCGGCATCTTCTCCTTCTCTCCGGCCAACATGGTCTCCGCCGCCGTCAAGCAGAAGAGCGCCTTCGCCCCCGTCGTTCGGCCCCAGAACTCACCTCCTCCCACCTGCACCAGCGCTAATGCTAACAGCCTGCAAGGTGAGCTGACAAGCGAAGCCATTAGCAAGAGAGGAACTACCTTTTTACTTTTACTGTACATCTCTAATAACAGGTTCTCACTTTTACTTACACTTCTTCATCTTATCCTCCCTTTCTTTCTCCTCTTTACCCTTTGATGTCCCTCTCTTTGCCTTTCTTGCAACCTCCTACTATTCCTCCCCTCTTTAGATCAGTCTTTTGTGGATTCTAGCAAGTACTCATCAGCCAGCTCTCTGCAGGGCCTGGCCTTCTCCTGAAGTATGTTATTCTTCTATTTCGTTTCTTCCTCTCCATATTTTTTTTGTATTCTACATTCTTACATTTCTGGTCAGAAGCTTACATCTTCTCATTTCTTGAGCTTGGGGCTTTTAATGATGACGTATGCCATTTATGCAGATGATGAGTGTGTGTAAATTTCTGACCGGAACCGTTTCAGCTGGTCATTTGCAACATGTCACACGGCCTTTATTTGTTTTGTTTTTTTCCCTGCTTTTGTTTTTGTAAGTCTTGATTTGTCAGTGTGACTGTGCCACACCATATGTGTTGTATTTCCTGTTTTTGCTTCCTGCTTCCTGCCTGTGCCCCCAGCGGGTGTCTCTCTGGGGAGGGGCAGGGGAGAGTGTTGAGGTTGTAATGCCACTGCAGGTCATTCTCTTCTCCCATTTCCACTGAATCCAGCACACTCACTGTCCATTCGTCTAGGCAGGATGTTGTACAGTGTTGAGATCCTGAAAGAGAGAGAGAGGGAGGTAGAGATGATGGATGGGAATCTTTATCAGAGCCCCAAGCTAAGCACTTCCTCGCTTCCTCTGGCGGCGTTGATGAGCGCTGACCACAGTGACCCGAGACCCAATGGCCACCGCATGCTGATCACACACGCACACACACACACAGTTCTGTTAATCCCAACAAGCCAGAGACTCTTATGGAAGAACCAGGGAATTAGTGGATTGAAGGGAGAGAGTGGGGAATCAATACGAAGCCAATATGTTGTATGAAAAATTCCTTCCTGTGATGGCTTCTGTGTGGGGGGGGAATGAGAAAGGGGGAAAGGGAACTCAGAGGAAGGTGTCAGAATCAAACTGATAAACTCAAATATTACTTTTCCTTGAAGTTTAATTTCATCACCTCTGTGGTCACCGTCATGTTTGCTTTGCTCTCCGAAACACAGACTTCTCTTACATGGTTTAACCGCTAACAATTAGCTGCTAGCAGCTCCGAAGAGCCCGCGAATAGCCAGACCGCGTTGTTGACGTACACCGAGTTCGCGGCTCGGCGGAGAAAGAAATGTTTTCATTCCTTGGCCTGGAAATGAAGAGATAATGAGGACAAAAAAAAAAAAAGTCTTTGTTCGCCAGATGCCAGAGCGACTTTCTGTTATGCGACTGTTCTGATGACAGATGAAACCCAGCAATCATGTGACTGACCCCTCTCTCCCTTTCTTCCTCCCTTTACCCCACTTTTCTCCTTTCTTTTTTTTTTTTTTCTTCTCTCTCTCTCTCGCCAAGCAGCAATCCCTGGGATGATTGTTCCTCCCATGTAGAGGATGTGGGAAGCTGGAGAGTTTTGGGGAGAGCGTTGAGAGGAAAAGGCACAGTAGCGGAGCCTGGCGAGCCTCTGCTGCTCTCCAGAGCTTCAGTGAAGGAAGCAAAGATAAGACGCTGGACTATAAAACTCAGGCCTTTCCAATGGGATTTCATCGGAATGGGAAGATAAAGAAGATAAAGGGGACATATTGAGCCTTTGTGATGTTTCTTTTTTTAGTTTTTTGGGGTTTTTCACCCCTTTTTTTGGTCGAATTAGTGTAGCATCTCTGACACCATGTCGGATGGAGTGTAAAGAGACTGATCGCTTGCCCACAGTGTGACACTGACCTCATGAAAAGAGCATTTATTTATCTTGATGTTTATGGCTGGAAGCTTTGGGTTTGATTACGGAAACCACACCTCCCCTGCCCCCCGCCCCCACCACCCACCAACTCCTGCCGTTTTGCAACACAAAACGCAAAGAAAATCGTAGAAGAGAACCAATTCCACCCTCGATATTTGCTGCTAATTCTCTCACAAATCTAAAGAGTTGTCCTTTAAAAATGCCCCCACCCGCCTTCTGTGTTTTATGTTCCCTTCCGCATTTTGTTTGTTTGTATGAATTTTTGATAAAACTGTGAGGATTGAGCTGTTTGCAATATGCTTTTTCTCTGCTTTATCGTGTGAAGGAAAAGGTGAAGATTTTGCCTTTTGTTTTTTCTTTTTTGTTCTTTTCGGTTGGAGATGTTAGTAAAGACTTGAAAAGCCGGAGGATGCGCGCGTCCAGCCAGCACTGTTACTGAAGGAGCCTAGCAATTATCAAATTTAACAAAAAAAAAAAAAAAAAAAAAAAAAAAAGCGTGATATATTTTTGTATATATTAAATAAAAGTTGACTTTTGTTCCTTTTTAAAAAAATAAAATAAAATTTGGCATCTCGTTTCCTTTCGCGATAGCTATAGTTTGGGATGTGAGCATTAAAACGTCTTATGGCAGCTTCTCAGTACAGACAATAGATTTTTTTCTTTTCTGTGTTGTCAATATCTCATCTGCAAAACATGGATTTGGATTCGAAAAAAAAGAAAAGGGGGAGTCCTGTAAAATATTCTATAAATAATGTATTTATCCTGTGTATGTACATTGACTTTCACCATCGTTTAGTTGTGTTGTGTACGTTTAATGCAAGTAATTGAACATGTCACAGAGTCTTTTGCTTTGTTACTGTTGTCTCCCACTATTTAAATGTGACTGTTTTAATTGATTTTTTTTTACTGTTTCTTTTGTTGTGTGGGTTTTTTTTTTGCATTGATGAACCTTTTCTGTTCTTCTCTCATTCAAACCATGCCATTGTCTATTTTTGTATTATTTGTAAGTTAATAAAAACAAAATCTGTTCTTTTTTTTTTTTTTTCCTTATAAAAATGTTTATTGTACGGCAAAAAAGTAGCATCTTTACAGAGTATTTGGTTGAGGTAGATTTTTTTAAGAATATAAACACACATTAATATATACTGTAAATCTATATCTTTGTTTGAACCTTCGAGGCTTTTAGATGGATACTGTTCTTGATCTGATAATATGCATGGGTTCATCTCTTGAGTGACTGCCTTGTGTGTGTGTGTGTGTGTGTGTGTGTGTGTGTGTGTGTGTGTGTGTGTGTGTGTGTGCGCGTATGCGTGTGCAAACCAAGAGACTTAAGGAAATGTTTGGTTTATTCTTTTGTTGTGTTCTCTTTCTTCCTCCCTTTGTTCCTTCTTTTATGTTATTTATGCCTGCTTACATCTACTATCTATATACTGTTTCTTTTTCTGCCACTGTAATCCTTACCAGCAGTCTAGATGCCTTAACAATGCAAACCCTTTTTCTTCGTTCAATCACATGTACAGTTTTCTACCCTTCACCACAACTGCGTGTTGCCACAGAGGAATTCACGAGAACTTTGGGGACAAAGCACAAAACCCGCTCTGTTCGGTGCTGAAGCCACACTAGAATACAAAGAGCCATAACTCAACGATCTCACACACCCCGATGTACTATAATGCTGCGGCGATGGCATGCTTTGAAACCGGCAGTCGGAGCAGACTGACTCCTCCATGCTTGCTGCACATTAGCGTTGAAAGAAATTGGTTCTTTTTGGGGGATTTTTACAATTGGGAAACGATTTTGACAGCACCTTTTTTTTCACAACAAAAAGTAGTACTTTTTGAACTTTTAGGCGAGCACTGTCACAGCACAATTTTAATATCTGACCTGCGCCGGCCTCATGGCTAAGTCAAAAAGAACGGCAGCACACGAAGGCCCCCCCACACACACCCCTGCCAGCCATTTCCGTCGTTTCCTCTTTGTCTCTGCCGTGTGTCTTCAAGCTGTTGCTGGACGGGGAGGGTTGGGGGGGCGAACCGGGGCTTTTCTCTCTTCGCTTTTCGTTTCTAGGGGCCTGGTTTTGTTAAAGTGACTAGAGAGGATCGTTTTAGTGGCGGCGCCTGCTGACAGACAAGTGTTTTTCAGGCACTTATGTTCCTGCGCCCGCCCCGGGCCGGGGCGCGTAGGGGAGTTTGGGTTTAGGGGGGATCGGGGTGGGAGTTGGGGTGGTGGCTGGTCTGTTTCAGATAATCTACAGAGATCTGTTGTCATACAATGGCATCTTTGTAAGCAAAGTTCCATCCTGGACATGAATATCAGTAGTGGGTGACAAAGTTTTGTATTTAGGTAACAAACAAGAACAAAAAACAAAAAAAAGATGCAAACCAAATAGCTGGTGTCTATTTTTTTCCTCTGTTTGTCTTTGACTGCAAATACACTGAACAGCTCTATAATATAAGGGAATAAAAAAAAAATCTACTGTATAGATTGTTATTGTTTTTGATGAAAACTGAGCTGTAAGATAACTTTTGGACTCTCACGATGTTAATTAAAGTTACCTCTTGTCTGTTACTTTTGTCAGGTGTTTTTGTTTTTTTTTTTTTACTTCATATGATGAGCATTAAGATGTGATTCTGTTTTCAGCCGGCTGCCTGTAGCTTTGATCTAAATCATGTTTCTTTTAGGAATGAAAATTGTAACAAATTGAGCCTTGTTCCATTCAAGATCAAACTTTTTTCTGAAGCATTCTTTGTCATTTTTGCTTTGTGAGAAGTTCCTGCGAAACATTTCAGGAAATGGGTCAGAATGTTATAGAAACCATAAATACGTTAGACCCCTCATGGGGCGGGGCGGACCGTTGCTGCGCTACGTCACAGCGTCCGCCATATTGAATGTGGAATATGTGCCAGTAAGCTAATACAAGTAAAAG